>NW_007739670.1:7563-34861 GCF_000696425.1 Galeopterus variegatus
TGTGTGTGTGTGTGTGTGTGTGTACACAAGCCCCAAGTCCACAGGGCAAACAGTCATGAAGCAAGGGTCCTTAAAGAAGGGAGAACTGTAGCTTCAGCTGCTGCTTCATGCCAGTGAGGAAAATCAGCAGATCTGCAACAATAAGTGGAGGTCCCAGAAGGTAGAAATATTTGATAGTTTTCTTCTCCTCTCATGCTTGGAATCTTTCATATTTAAGGAGGGCTTAGTTCCTCTTGAAAGGACTTCTATCTAATTAAGTTGGGCCCACCCATAATAATCTTTCTTTTGATTAACTCAAAATCAATTGATCTGGGACTTTAATTGCATCCACAAAATCCCTTTGCAGCAGCACCTAGATTAGAATTTGCTTGACTATTGGGAAGAAATTATTTGTATATTACAAAATGGTTGTACCTCCCTTTGATAGTCCAATTCTCTTGAAAGAATCTCCCTTGTAGCCCACTCTAACCAGAAACATACCAGAAAGGGGATTCTGGGGAATATATTTTAGCTTAGTCAAGTTAGCGCATCACCAAGCCATCACAGTATTCAGCACTTATATGTCATATATCCTGCTGCTTCACTCTTGTCTTTTTGTCTCACAACACATCTAGGGCTGGTCTGTCAAGAAACTCTTCCCTGCCTTCCGTGGAAAATATTGCCAGGCATCGAAAAGACACGTCCTCCCATTCTTTCTTTATTTGTCCTCCTTGGGTTTAAATCACTCTGGTCTCACCAAGTCAGTCCTTAGTTCTGTTTGCTGGAATGTTCTAGGAAGATCTACACTTTTCTCCTTGTCTTTTGCTTTGCTGTAGTTCTTCATATTGTAAACTGGGGTTGAATAATGGCTCTACCACTTACAACCTGTACGAACTTGGACCAATCCCTTACCTCTCCACTGCTCAAAGAATAATCACCTCTTAGGATTGCTCTTTAGGTTAAATGACCCAATACATGTAAAACATTGCATGCTGCCTGCACACTGTGGAAGTTTATAAAGCGATGGCATATCATAATTATTATCATCATCAGTATTATTTTTATTATTTTCTCAAAGTCTTTAAATATAATTGAAGAATAAATTCTTTACTCAGATCAGAGCTACACAAAATCAGAATTTATATCAATTGATGTGTTCCTCGTTCCACCAAGAGATAGCTCAAGTTTCCAGTTACTTTAAGACATTTATTCAGAGAAGCCTCCAATTGACATAAGCCCTTCATCACTTTCTCAGAGATAGTGCCTATAGCACTAGCAGCAGTAACAATAAATATAATAATGATAATTCTATAAAAGCTCAATGTGTGCTAAAAGATTCAATGACAATCTGAACAGTGGGAGAGAATGTTTTTTCCTACCAATTAATGAGAAGCCAAGTCTAATTTGCCACCTGCCCAGCACTTTTGAACTTGTCAGGGAAAAAAGAAACCAGTGAACCTTCATCTTCTCATTAGTCTTCTTTGGGACTGACCTCTAAAGCAAATGAAAATAGCATTCATTAGAGTAAAAAATAGGAAGCCTGTGTCAGTCCACTATATTCTCTTGTTAGCTAAAAATAGAGGTCATCATTGTCAATGAGAAAGTGGCTCAGAAAACCACCGGACCTATGTACCCATCTCCTGATGTTGGAGAAGGAATAATTCCTTAATCTCTTTTGAAAATTTTAGAGTTTTGAGTCATCAGTTCCCCGGTGACTTTGAGTCAAGGGACATTATAAACACCAGAAGCTTCACATTCCTAAATCCTAGATTTCAGGTGGAGAAGATAAGACTTCTGAGATGGGTTTTCTTTGGCTCTCCTTGAATCATGTAAAATAACAGTTAAAACATTTATACAATGTATTGTTAGTGTATTCCTTGGCAAAAAAGCCCCACATAGATAAATAAGAACAAAGTAAACAACAACAACAACAACAAACAAACAAACAAAAAAACACATAAACCCTTTCCCAGTAACATTTTTTCAAAATTAAGTTTCTTTCCATTTGGCACTTTGCTTACAATTAGGGATGCAACCATTAGATGGCGATGTGCAATATAAGGCCATAAAGTTAAAAATATGAATAATATGGATTACACCTTAGTCATTCAACAATTCATTAATTCAACACATTATTTAGTAGAACTACCATGTACCGGGAACATTGCAAGGCAACACTACTCACATCCTGGCAATTTTGCCTTAGATGAAAATAAACATGTTTATTGCTACTTTTATATAGAAACCTTATACTATCAACTTCTAATTTATTGATGATGCACTAATCAAAAGAACAAGCTCTTATAGAACATTTCTCACAAATTATGCTAATCTAATTCTCATCTTAATTCTCCTTATCCTTATACCTTGATTAAAATTACCTCCTTCCTTTGTTATGAACCCTGAATCTCATCTTAATGTGACTTGACTGTACTGGCAAATTGTTTTGGAGACTTTTTGCCACAGAAGCCCTTCCAGGGGCTTTCCTCCACTGCCAGAGATCCAGGGACTTCTTTTCCTTTATCCAAGTTATTATTGATCTACTCACCTGTTTTGAGTTTCAAGCTGTGGTGCCAGGCTCATTAGCAACCCAATGCTGTCTCTGACCTCTCCTACCCTCATTTACCCCCACCCCCCACCTATCTCATAGTGAAGCAGAAATGATATAAATGAATCAAAGTCAAAGAGATATATTGAGCTAAGGTACTGAGATATTCCCCTTATCTCTTTGGGGATGATATTTCTTTTGAGGTCCTCTCTTTCGCAGACTTGTCATTTAAGAAGCCTGACACTGCTGTGAGAAGGCTTGGAGTATGTGGCTTCCTCAAGTTCTATATTAGACACTATGTGTGCTTAGAATCTCACTCCTTTGGAATTTTGCAGAGCAGAGTGGTTGAGGAAGGACAGAATCCTGAGTCCTGATCATTGTCTCTAGCTGTTTGTTACCAGAGACCCAACTTCCTTCTGAAGTAGAGGGACAGATTTCATTTGTCTTTTAAATCTCTGGGTCTCATCTCTATTCTTTCTGAAAGCCCTGTGTCTTCTCTCTTATAGGCTAGGATGACACAGGAAGAGTGAAAAAGTCACAGAAAAGAGCCTGAAGGCCATATCCCCTGCAATTACAACAGTTTTCTCTGCGAGCCATTTTTATCTTCTTGAGAAGTCCTTCAAGTTTCTGTCTTTCTGATCAATACTTTATCTGTAATCAGTGAGTCGGGCTGACTCTAGAAATAGCTTTAGCTTAAGAATATCATCAGACATATCTTCTCTTTTCCAGAATTGTTTTCCATAATTCTGTATTCTCTCACCACAGAACATTTGTCAACAACATTTATAATGAGGAGACTGAATGAGTCTTAATAAATGGGAGACAAAGTGTTTTTGTCAGGTCAAACTGCCATGATAGGGACATTTTATTGGACTTAGGCTTTTACTATAGGATTATTTCTTAATATATCTTCTCTCTTTCATATATATGTGTATATACACATATAAATATATTATATATATGTATATGTATGTACATTATATATACGTAAGACATAATACTATATATATTGCTTTTGTTTGTAATATCATAATAGAACTGTGGTCAGTTCACAAGATATCAAGTTAAAGAGATTAAAATTAAGACAAAATAGGAAAATATAATAGAATATATTTGTCTTGCCATGTAGTTTCTCTGTGTGTAGGCATGGACTTAACCAATAGTTTAAGACTTTCTTAGTCTACCTGGGGATCACTAGAAATACCATATGAGCCCATCTGTGTAAAAGTTAAGAATATTCTATACTAGCACCCACTTAAGCCTTTGATAAGAAGAATAAAAAATTCCTGAAATCAAGAAAGTCTACTGGGAATGTAATCTATCCCTAGACCATGCCTCTTTGGAAGGGAAGATCAAAGAAAACACCCCAAATGAAGTATATTCTAATTTGGAACATGGCTTGGAATTGGATAGCTAATTTTCCATTTTCAAAGGCCATTTATAGCTCTGCCTCATATAAGTTTTATATATATATATATATATATATATATATATATATACACACACACACACACACACATATGTATGAATCAGTTATGATCTGTAAACCCACTATAAACTTTGCATATCACACTAGTTTCACAGAAGCCTAAGAATGACTTCGAACTACCTAGTAACCTTATAGGTAAAGTTTAGCTAGGCCAAACTCAAAATCTTATGAGAACAAAGTCTTTCATGATTTACTTTGTCCCTTGTCCTAGTCCTGGCTGGAACATCTAAAGCAGATGATCATAGACACTTCCAGCTCCGGAGGGAGTCATTTGACCTCCTCACTATCTTCCAACTTCAGAATTTCACTCACAAGCCCTTTAAGAGACAGCATAGAATCTTCCTAGAACTGTGGTTAAAAATTCCAGGGAGGCCACCTAGACTGGGGATGAGGATTATTTCTAATAAAATATAAATGTAGTGTCTTCGTGATTTCCTGTCGAGTCTTCATGACTTTTTAAAATCTTTAAAGGTATACAGACATTAATCTTTAAATGCAAAGTGCTATGAAGTCATAAAGCGGAAATATGAGGGAAAAATGATCTCCAGATCCCTGGTACAGATTCCCTTGGGACAGAGAGACAGAGTGTAACAAAAGCAAAATTGAATGTAGAGTGGAAATGGGAAGAAAGGAGTGAAATTGGAAAAATCCAAAAGATAGATGTGAATGTAATAAAACTGGAAATAATAACTAAAATGGTGGCTGGATTGTGTAGAAGCTAAACACAGTTTGCAATAAAGACTCATGTCACCGGTTGGAGAGAGGAGGTGGATAAGGCAACATGACAGGTAAGAACCAGGTACGTCTGCTAGCCTGTCAGTATACTGTTGACCAGGAGCCAACTGGTGAAGAAATGAAACAGAAAAAGTAGTCCTTGAAGGAGTGTTATTTGTTGAGCTATTTTCCAGTATTAGCAACAGAGATAATCTGTGCTTTAAAGCCTGAGCTAAGCTCCTTTTGTAGAAAACATTAACTTCGTTAATTGATTCAACACATATTTATTGAGGACTTACTATGTGTAAGACATTACAGTAGGTGCTGGAGACACAATGAAGGTCAAGATAAAGTCCTTGACCCCATGTAGCTTTCATTGTAGAGAAAAGATGTAACACGATAAACCAACAAGTAGATAAGAATATATACAGTCAGCCCTCCCTATCTGTGGGTCCCGCGTCTGTGGATTCAACCAACCATGGCTCTAAAATATCTGATAAAAAAAAATTTCATAAATTTTCAAAAGGTAAACTTGAACTTGTCATCTGCAAGCACTATGTTGAATCCATGCAAATGAAGTGATGTGTAGACATTGTATTAAGTATTATAAGTAACCTAGAGATGCTTTAAAGTATACCGGAGGATGTGCATAGGTTATATGCAAATACTATGCCATTTCATGTAAGGGACTTGAGCATCCTCAGATTTTGATATCCATAGGAGGTCCTGAAATCAAACCCCCATGGATACTGAGGGATAACTGTACTGTGACGAGTGCTGTAAAGATGACCAACAGGGAGCTGTGATGGAGCACAGAGGGGCCTACCCTAGATGGAATGATCTGGGAAGCCCTGCCTGAGGAGGTAATGTTTAAACTGACAACTGAAAAGTGAGGAACCTTGTGGGGCCAGGGTTCAAATCAGTGAAGGCAGCATAGACAGCAGACACGGTGGCCCCAGAGGGTGAAACAGCTTGGCATGTTCC
Source organism: Galeopterus variegatus (assembly GCF_000696425.1). Classification (NCBI taxonomy): domain Eukaryota; kingdom Metazoa; phylum Chordata; class Mammalia; order Dermoptera; family Cynocephalidae; genus Galeopterus; species Galeopterus variegatus. The sequence continues at coordinate 13,278 of NW_007739670.1, forward strand.
AGACACTATGAGCAGGCAGCCTGGGGGGAGACGTGTGATACTGTTGAGGAATGAGAGGATGACAGACAGCTGGAGATCAAAATGGCAGCCATATTGCTGTGGGGGAAGAAACTAGATTAGAGGGCACAGCATAAATCTCTGGGCCAGTGGGCTTGCTGATGCACCTTGGAATTAAACTTGTCCACCCAGGCCTAGTTAGAAGGTATCAACCTTCCCAGTGGGACTGCATCTGTAATCTGCACCATGGAGAAGCAGACAGTGAGCTTTCCCAGTGAGCAGGCTCCATCCCAAAAAGTGAGAGAAGGGAAGTGGCCAGACCACATACACTCAATTTCTTCTTCCGAACCCAGCAATCACAGAAGTTGTTCCTCTTCTCCTGGGGAGCAGAGTCCAGGAGCCTTACTCAAATGGCCATCCCTTCATTTGGAAACTTGAAGCCAGAGAAGGAGGTTTCTCCACAACAGCTACTTAGGCTGGTGCCTAAGTGTGTGTTCAGACTAGAGAGGGCAGGCGGGAAGAAATAAGACACCGTGGTGAATGGAAGGGACTGGTGACTTTTGGTAGGAGAAATCCCTCACAGTCCTCACCAACATACTCTCCTTTGGATGGGGACAACAAACAGAAGCCACCCATCAGAGATTGTGGCAGAGATGGGCGAGGTGGAGCTCTGTTTCAGTTTTGGTTGCAACTCTGGCTATATTGGATTTACAAGAAGAAACACCACGCACTCTGGGTTTAAGCTAGGCTATTGTCTTAACTGATTCCTATAGGTCTTTTAATTCAGGCTAGCTACTGAGGCTGTAAGCATGCAGTTATGAGCCTGATACACATGCACTCTCTGTCCCTTCCATGCATGTAAATCTCACTGGCTGCTTTTATATCTACCTGTAGTGTCTGGTGCCATTATAGAATTTCAATTTTTGCTGTTTGCCTTACTGATTATTAAGGTTAAGAAAAAAACCACTCAACATTGTTGAGTTCAGGCCAATGAGAAAAGTTACCTCTTCTCTATTTCATCTCAAACCTCTATCCTCCTTCCCTAAATCTTTCTGTTGCTGGGAAACAACCTGCAAAGAAGCGAAAAAATCCTACTGAGAGTAAAAAGAGCCCTTCATCCTTTGGGAATGCAGGCTGGGCTCGGTCTGATTCACACTCGGTGAAATCCTGCTTATCCCTGTATTTCCTGTTGTGTCCCTTAGGATCTATTAGCAGTGGGTTTCTTGGCATTTGTAGCTGGCAGAAATGAGATCACCCAGGCCAGACACACTCCAGCCTACTGAGGGTTGAATTTCAGCACAGGCAGGCTGGGTGCCCTTTTCTGGTTACTGGTAGGGAGCAGCCCCATTCTTACGAAGCTGTATTAGTCCAGAAAGAAATGACCCTTTAGTGTGCATTGACCACTGTCTTTAGTAAGACAATTATAGTTTTTTATTTGTTTGTTTGCTTTTTACATTTTACTTTTTGGCAAGGTGCACATAGTTCAAAAAATTCAAGTAGTTCTATGAGGTTTACAAAAAACCCTTTGTCTCCTGCCCCAAGCCCAGATTCTTACTCTCCAGAGGCAATCACTTTTGATTATTTTAATTGTTCCTTTGGTAGTTACCTGAATAATTTTAAATAACATGCTCACACTGCTAGTTTTTCAATTTTAGGCATAATATATTGATTTTTCTACTATAAAAAATTGACATTTTGCTCTCTGATGCATACACACACACGCCCTAGCATGGTGCATGGGCACGTGTGCACACACACGCATACACGTCTCTTCCCCCCATTTTTTCACTACAGTTTAATCACAATTTCTTATTAGATCACTATACAATATTTACATTACTTTGAGTTTATAAATAACATGCTTACACTGCTGAGTCCTAGGGGGCACTAGGATCTTTTTTTCCCCTGAAGTTAATAATTTGCCTACATTTCCTTCTCAGTTATACACATAACTATCTCTAATTCATCCTCACACCAGACCTCCTCTCCAAGTTTCAAAACTCATCAGGTAATCGATTGGTTTCACTATTTTTTTTCTTGGCCACATCCCTCCCAGGGCCTTTGTCCTCTCCAGCCATTTGGTGGCTGCCCTCTTTGGGTCCTCCTTAGCTATTATCCTCGGGGGTCTTTCCCTTGCCTCTATGTTAGGTTTCCTGATTTTCTAGATCCCATTTCTCCTTCTTCATTGATTTTCTCTCAGATCTTTCAGTAGCTTTCCAAAAAAGGCACATAAGTCGGAGATAAATTTTAGATAATTTTTTATATTTGGAAAAAAAAAAACCCACTTTATTCCATACTCCTTTATAGGCTGAGCAAAGCTTGAAGTCATCTCTTCATTCTCTTCTGGATTCCCACATGTTGTTGAGAACATAAGATTGTTTCAATCTTTTTCAATCTGTTTTTTCCCTTTGGAAAGCATTTAGGATTTCCTCATGTTCCCAATATCCCAAACTTTCATAATGTTGTGCCTATGAACCTTTTTCACTCATAATATTGAACGTGTAGTGGGTGCTTTTGTTTTAGAAACAAAAATCTTTTAGGATTGGGAAATTTTCTCTAATTACTTCTCTAACAATGTCCTCTCCATCAGATTCTCTTCTCTTTATCTAGAACACCTATTTTTTTTTAAAAGACCTGCTGGGCTGATCCTCTAGATTTCTGCAAAGGGGAATGGTGTTTGTTTTTATGTGTTCTCTCCTATTCTCCCTCTCTGTTTCAGTTTCTGAAATATTTCCTCAACTTTATTTTTTAGGAGTTATGTTTAATTTCTGCAATTTTAGTTTTAATACCGAGTAACTGTTTTTTGTTCTCTGAATGTTCCTTATTATGGCTTTCTATTTGCTTTAGATCAGCATAGTTTGCATGGTGGTTGAGGTTATAAACTGAAGAAGCAGATTGCCTGGGTACAAACTGCAGCTCAACTGCTTAACCAGCCATATGACATTTGACAACCTCCTCAAACCCTGTGTAGCTCAATTTCCTCAACTGTAAAATGGGGATAATAACAACACTCATTTCATGCAGGGTTATTGTGAGGACTCGAAAAGTTATTATGAAAGCACTTGAAACAGCACCTAGCACATAGTAAGTGCTCAGCACATGTCGACTGTTGTTGTTATGTATGCAATATTTTCTTTCATCTTTCCAAAGATAGCAATTCCAGGACTTTTTCTTGAAAATGTTTTTCTCCTTCCTGTTTTGTCTCTGTTTGCATGTTTTTCCTGTTCATAGTTAGTTTTTTGTTTTGCTGTCTTTCTTGCATGTTACAGGCTTTCCTGAAACATTTTGTGGTATTTTAACAGAGAGGAATTAAAATGCTGATCAGATGCGCTGTGTGTTTGCACCTGGCTTACTGACAGGTGGGCTTCACTGTAGGTAATCTGCTGGACATTCCATTGTATAGCTCACAGGTATTATAGGTCTCGGGCTGGCTGCTTAGCCTCTTGCCTGGGAGTATAAACCCAGCAGCTGGAGTTCTTAAGACTGAGCTGGATAAGGGACCTACGTCCTCTGGTTCCCTATGCCAACTTCCAGGCAAGTCCACTGTTTTCAGGAAAACACTGATGCCTCTGCTGAGCATCATGTTCCTGAGACTGAAGTTCCTCTTCAGAGACTCCAGGTCTGGTCTTCTACCAGGGTTGGGGCTGACAATCTTCAGTTTGAAGAATAATAGAGGGGATCTGGGAACCTATCTGCTTATATAAGCACTTAACAAATACTCCTGTTTTAACAAATACTCCTGCCTGCTCTCTTATTTCCAGAGGTATTTTTGCCCACATTTCTCAGACTTTTCTGAGCTTCTGAGGTGTAGACCTGTTTGCTTCTGGACTTTTTCAATTGCAGGCTTTGAGTCTAGCCTTCTCAGGAATGCAAAGTTCATTTGCTTCTAGCTCTGAAATTATGGACTATTTTCTTCTTTTGTTTTCTCTTTATCATTATAAATGAATGCAGCTTTAAAAAATCCCTTATTGTCATATTTGTGGAGTTTCAGGAGGGTGCAGAGATACAGAGGTGTGTTGAATCTGACACTCTTTACAATTATACTCCTCTGCATTTCTAGTGATTCTGGAGTCTGCACAGTGAATCTTAAGTAATGAGGATTACAATCCAGATAATTAATGAATAGAAGACATTATGGAAGGGTCATCAGTCAGGGGGCTGAGCTCGGAGTCTTGGGAGGGTACTGCCTTGATCTACTCACAGGCGCTCAGTGTATTATAGCACCTCCCACTTGTGGACTGGCTGGCAAGGCTGGGGAGCACTGTGTTTTCCCAAGCCTGCCATTCATTGGCTGTATAACCTTGGTAATTGAAATCTCTGACTTCCTTCTCTTGGGAAAAAACAAATCTCTACTTTTAAGTTTTGGGTGAAGCTTAGATACTATAAACTATAAAGCTCTGTACAGATACCAGGAACCATTATATTTTAGTTGCTCCCCCTTCTTTGCTCCCAAATATATCAACCTGTGCCCATTTCCTTCACAGCATAAACCACATTAGAGTTAAATTTATACTTTCCTGTCCTTCTTCCACATTAGACTGAGTAGTTTATAGGCAGATATAGTGCCCGTGGTTTACTCAGTTTAGTATCTTTGAGTCCTAGCACTGGGCATGGTACATGATAGATGTTCGCTAAAATGTCAGCTGGATAAAGAGAAGACAGAGATATCTGGCACTGGGATTGAACCTATGATCTTGGCTTCTGTAGGCATAACTTCTAACCAACTACATACCATTAAGAGAACCCACTTCCGTGACTGAGAAGATCCTTTCTCCATAAGCTCTGAGCAGCCATATGCTGGTGATTGCTGCTGGCCTTAAATACCTGGGGGCAGACCTGAAAAATGATACTCGTGCTAAACTCAACTCCACATCCTATTACCCATCTCTTGAGCCATATGTTTAGCAACTTATATTTAATAAATACAGCAGCAAAATCCAATTATAGCTAGCCTGGTGATAGTTAAACTCGATTGCCAGGAAAATAGACTTAGAATCCTGAATTGTTTTTATGTATTGCAATGGGCAATTGGAATGCCTGTTCCATATGGTGCTGACTCTGTCTTGCACTGCACAGCCCATTCGTCATCATTCTGGGTCAGTGATGATTGCAGGGAGCAATGTGTGGAGGCAGGTGATCCCCAAGGGGGTCCATTAGATTTTAGTTCTTTTCCCTCGATTGCTGTCCCACTGCAGACCAATGGACTTTGGCACACAGTTGGGTTTGCATCCTTACATTTTTAATCGGCACCTTGGTATTTACAGTGCTGGCTCTATCCAGGGCTTCGGAAAGGCAGAGACAATGGTTGGAAGAGAATAAATGCCTCGCATAAAGGTTAGTGGAGATTGTTTTCATGCTTCCAGAGGCGGGTGTGGGTTCTTTTATCTGCACCAGTTCACCTGCTTCCAGCTGTCACAGTTCTGAGGAGCATCCACAAAGCTGCCGAGTGCTCAGCCAGAGAGGAGGGGGTTGCCTGCTGCTTGGCCTTCAGAGTGACATTTCCCCTCCTCTGACCACCGTGGCCAACCCCCAGAATGCCTTCTCCTTCCTTCTTGAGGCTGCCTGGGGTGTGTTTGCTATTCTTTGCCTGGATGGGAGGAGGTGGCTTCCTCTGCCATCATTAAATGGAAATTATAGAAACTTCTTTAAAGAGATCCCCTCTGGCTCACCTGTTCAGCGTATTAATAACGCAACTCTGCAGCTTTGGTGGGAAGGGGGTGCAGGGAAAAGTGGTTGGTCTAAGCCTGAGGTCACCCTTTGAAGGAAGGACTCATCCAGATCCAGGAAGAGCTGCACGCCTCTCCCGGTGCCCCTTGCTACGGCTTTTGTGAGTGCTTTTAGAGTCTGCTACAGGGAGGCTGGCTTTGGCACATTATGAATATCAACAGAGTTCACATCACCATTCTCCCTATCACAAAGGAGCAGTCATACAATATTCACCAGTGTGGGGAGAGAAGTCGGCTCCCTTCCCCCACCCCATTCCCTTCCTTGTCGGGAGGAATCAGCTCAGGAGAAGCGTGGGCAGTCTAGCTTTAAGTAATTACTCTGAAATCTGGACTCGAGCTGGCAGCCACTTTTCTGTGTGTGTCTGTCACATGTCCTTCATGGGTTCCTTCTTCTCTAAACATTCTGTCCTTCCTGCAATTATCCTTCTTTCTCTCTTGTTCTCTCTCTCTCTCTGTTTTTTTCCTAAGCATTCACAGCCAGGCTAACTCATAAAGGAAAATGTCATTGTGACCTCCTTGTTCAATGGCCAGGACACCAAGTCTTTTGCCATCCACAGAAAAGCCAAATGCCTTCCTGCTGGAGTTTACAAATGCCTTGAGTCATAGAACTTTCTTATTTAAAAATAGAATCGAGCCTTCTTGCTTGAATGGGAAAGTCTTAATGGTCTACATAAGGCAGACAGCAATAACGCAAACCAAGTGCTGCTTTATGGTCAACCATTCGTGTGCAAGTGGTAGGTAAAATAATGATAATAGTCATAGCAACAAGTATATATTAGGGAAGGAAGGCTGGACACGCAGGCTGTAATTAAATGTCTTCCCCATTAATGTGATTCCCTATGTAACTCCTGCAAAGCAAGTGTGACGCGTTTCCTGCCTGGGTAGGGGATGCCTGCACGAATCCTGGGCCTCCGTCTTTGACGTGGTGTTTGATCATGCACAGTCGCATGGTGAGGATGAGTCTGCATCTGGAAACAGTGGAAGGGAAGATGTAGTATGTTTATCCCTGCCCTAACGTCAGAGTTATCCCGCTGTGGTCGGACACAGTTGTTTTACTAAAGCCCAGAAAGCCATTGTCCAGGTCTTGGTCACTTCAGAAGAGCCATCTCGGACAAAGACTTCTTGCATCAGTGGGTCTTGCTCTCTGAAGAGAAGCCTAGAGGCATATCAGTGTGCTGTAGGGTATTGGGGTTTATAAATATTTTGGGTCACATGGCAGTGACCAGGGCTAGCCAAGGCAGCATCCTATCCCACCCAAAAAGTTTTCTGGCAGCAGGATTATCCAGTTTTATGCTTTTTTAGATTTTCCTTTTTTTTTTTTTTTGCATCTTTGTATCCCTTTTGGCCTTCCTCTTTTATTATCACCAGCCTTCAGGAAAATCTTATTTAAATGCTCCCCCTGGTCTCAGCTGTGCTACAGAGTTGGCAGCACAGGGTTCTGGCTTATGTTTGGTCAGAAGATTAAATAGGAGCATCTCCATCCCCAGACCAGCAGTGGTGGGCCTAGTAATTAGCAAAAGATTTCCCTCAGGTAGCATTCTCCAAAGTGGGTTGCTTATAATGTGATTTCTGTTTGGCTATTGATAAACCTTATGGGGGCAAAAAGTGCCATGGTCTGTGAGTTTGGGGAAGGTTGGGTTAAACAACTTAAACATGTTTATTCCCAGCAAGATTTCTTAAGGACTTTGTATTCATTTTCTGTGACTGCTGTAACAAATTACCACAAACATGGTAGCTTAAAACAACAGAAATTTATTCTCTGACCGTTCTGGAGGTACGGATGTCTGAAATCAGTATTACTGGGCTGAAATCAAGGTATAGGCAGGGCTGTACTTTTCCTGGGAGCTCCATGGGTGACTTGCCTCTTCCAGTTTCTGGTGGTTGCCGTCACTTCTTGACTTGTGACTATATCACTCCAGTCTTCAAGGCCAGCGTCTTCAAATATCTCTCTGCTCTGCCTTTGCATCACCTTCTCCTCTGTGTGAAATCTCCCTCTGCCTCTCTTATAATGATACATGTGATGGCACCCCCTTTAAAGATTCTAATCTAATAACATCTTTTGCTGTATATGTCATATTCAGAGATTCCAGGCATTAGGAAGTAAATACAACTTTTTGCCGGCCCACTACAGCCTTTGATCCATGCTGAGCACCGTGGATCTCTAGAGTGAGGTTAGAGCTATGGAAGGTTTTTCAAACCTCTATGACAAAGCAACCCTCATTTCAGGCACTTTTTGCTGAGTTGGTATTCGGAGAAACACACTTTGGTAAATCTCACCAAGGGAAGATGAATCTTGGGGAAAAATCAAAACTGATCAATCCAGCTGCCCTTCTCCTTGTGGATCTGGGTTTTATTTTACTAAGAAAGATGGCACTTTCCTTGACGTAGGACATGATATCATCACACAGATGAAATTTGAAGAAAACATTAGCAATTTGACAAGGACACCTAAGCCAGACTCCACAGGTGAAATATCTAGGAAATAGTAAAATTAGCATTTTATGAGAGGTTTCGAAACCTGAATTGGATTCTTAGTCTCCCTACACATAAGCTAAGTGATCCTGGGGAAGTAATTTGACTTTTCTAAGCCTCAGTTTTCTCATCTATGACATGGGGATAATAACCATACTACCTGGTTGTATAATGTGAATGCTGTGTATACAAGCACTTTATTAATGTAAAAATTTGGGCTGGCCCGGTGGCGCACTGCTACAGTGCGCAGCTTGGGAGTGCGGCGGTGCTCCCGCCAAGGGTTCAGATCCCACATACAGACTGGTTCCTGCTCACTGGCTGAGCGAGGTGCGGACGCAACACCGAGGGTTGCGATCCCGTTGCCGGACATGAAAAAAGACAAAAAGGAAAAAAAAAATTTATGCAACTTAAGAAATTATTTTTATTCTGTGGAACCTAAAGTTAAAAATAAATTCTTATCTTATAGAATGGTCTTTTGATGGTGGGGGTAGGTTTCTAGTGGTCTTCTCTGGAGGTTGAGTCGTTCTTGCTCAGCAAGAGCCCTGAGCAAAAAGACTGTGCTTTCTTATCCACTGTTACATTTCCAGTGCTTGGCATTCAGTATGTGCTCAATAACTGTGCAATGGATGAACTCTCCTTGCCCAGATCTCTTCTCCCTGGAATTAGTTCCACAGAATCATGCAATCCTTGGGTTGGAGGACCCTGGTGATATCACCTAGAATAGTAGTTCCCAAATGCCAACCTAGGGACAAGCCAAGGCTGGTCTACACGAGAAGTGGCTGGAAGCTTATCAAATACAGTTGCCAGCCACCACCCTGGGGATTTTGATTCAGTGGGTTTGAGGTGGCACCTAGGAATTTCTGTTTTTAACAAGCTCCCCAGATCCATACATTGATCTAGCTTTTCCCACCATCGTTATACAGAATCACTCCTAAAGCATCAGACCAAGTATTATTTCTTTTTAGAGATCTCCATGGAATTTTCGCAACTTCCTTTACTGGAGATGCTCTATGTACCAAGTGGCCAAATGAGGCAGCCACAACACAGGCCAAATGGCTCATTCATTCATTCATCCATCCATCTATTCATACAAGTATTATTTACTGTGCACCTACTACCTGTCCCATGGAATTCCTTCTCAGGAGATCCCTTGTCATCACAGACTTCATGATTTAAAGCCTCTTAATCCTCATTTTTGGTCCTAAGTAGAGGTATAGGTAGGCCTACCTTTCCGCTTTTACTGTTTGCTTTTCTCTTTTCCAGAAATTATATCTAAAGGAAGGAGGAAGATTTTCTTCGCTTAAATGATGAATCACTGAATGCCTCAGAATCATGGATTGTACAGTTGCGAGGGCCCTTGAGAGACCCCGGTTCTCAGAAGTGTAAGGTAACATCATCCTCATTTCCCCAATTATAAATAAACTAAATAAAAAGAACATTGAAGGATTTCCCAATGTTAGAATCAGGAAATATAAGGCCTAAGTCTCCTATCCCCTTTTATTTCTTAAAATAATGCTTATTCTGAATTTTTAATTCTAACATAATGTATGCAAGAACAATGCTCTCCTATTTCAAAAATACTACCTTTCGAATATTCATCTGGCTGTTTACAGAATGGGCCTTTTCTTCTGTAGGGCTCAAAGTTACTTACTGACATCTTCTGATATTCACCAGCACCTGCTTATAAATAAATGTCCCATGCCCCCAAACTGAGCCAGCCAATGACTGTTAAATGGTAGATGACTAAAATGGTGTTGCCTACACTTTATTCTCCCAGGCTGCCATGGAACCTTGAGATTTTTTCAGAGTCTCTCCAGCCTTGGAGGGTGAAAGTGCTTCCCCCTGAGCCCTGTTTCTCCTGTCTTCACTGCACTTCCGTTCCAAGGATGCTCTGATCATTTGTCACCAGCAGTCTCCAACATATGTAGGCAGGTGGTTCTGAAAGGTGACATGGGATCTGCTGGAGTAGGGGTACAACACCTGGAAGCCCCACTGTCCCTTTTCCTCTGGGTACTGAACTCAAAACTCACAGGGTCCAAGGATGGTGCTGTCCTCCTGGAGCAAGTCACATCCCATGGGTGTTGGACCTACATCTCTGACCCACATATCAGGGGATCAGGCTAATCAAAAACTTGTATCTTCCATTTTAAACAAAGTCCTACCATATCTTATTGTGTTCTTCCATTTAAGGGCCTCTAGATAAATGTGCTGCCTTTCTTTGCTCAGATTTCTCCAGAAGTCAACAGAAGGGATTTGTAGGCACCAGAGAAAGCCTCAGGGCCAACAGCTGGGGACTCAAGTCCTGGTATAGATTATGGGAATGGGTTTGTCGTGGTCTTCATACAGGCAATGAGAAGTTAGGGATCTGATGCATTTTCTGGGCAAAACAAAATTAGATGCCTGGTGGCCTCAAGGAAAGGGCAAGGTGCTCTGCCTTTTTGTGTGTGCACCTAGCATGCAGAAAAGACTCTTGACTTGATGAGGCTGGTGGTGTTTATCTTTCCTTTCCCTCTTTCTTTTAAATTGTTGATATTTTTACATATAATTAATGCCATGAATTTCCATTGCATTTGCTGGGAATGCAATCATTCAAAATAGTCCCTTATGCTGTTAGCAGGGAAATTTGGAGTTCAGAGGATCTAAAGATATTAACTGTTCAAATACCAATAAATAATATTATTTAGGAAATTTAGAAAATTCCCACCTTTATTTCTCCCTCCCTTTATTCAGGTAGTCCAAATCACTTGGAAAGTGTTAAACTATTCTGTGTGCAAACGTACAATATTTAGGTCTCCTTATTCATTCAAATAGCTCACCCACATCTTCTCCCTCTGCCCCAGCCCACCACCTCCCTTACCCCAAGAGAGCCTACATTAAGGAACTTTTTGTTCTACTTGCAAAACTGTGAATGCAGGACTGGCTTGATGCTTGGTGTTTGTCCCTTGAGTGTTCAAAAGGATATTTGCATATTTCCTGAGGAGGAGAGTCATAGGAAGCCACCAGGGTCAGCCTCGCGGCCACCCTTCCGGGATAACTGGAGTGGAAGGGCATGCCTCATTGTGTCTCAGCTTCGGATTTATTGTGATGCTGGGAAATGGGGGTGGAAGGGGAAAGTGTAGGGCAAAAAGGAGGACAGATGAACGGTTAATGGAGTCTGAAGTGGCAGATGGAGAGAGAGTACACACACAATAGACAGACCAAGGGATTGATAGATCGCACCCGGGGATGTAAATAGGATAGTTTATCTAAGATGTTTAGCGGCTCCCTTTCTTATCTGTCCATCTATTTACCTATCTGCCTTAAGCAGGGACTGATAGGGGAACAGACAGATAACATGAGTGGGATGGATTAGCAGGAGCCTCCTGGCACCCCAGACTACGGCAGAGCAAAGGGGCCTGGGGATGGGGAGGACAGATTACAGGAGCTTCCCTGGAGGATTTGCTGCCCCTTCTAGCCCCAAATAAACACAAGACCAGCGTCCAGACAGAGAAGGTTACTCGGGCACCTGAGCACCTGCTGGCCCGTTCTCCTGCTCCAGACTCTCCTCCAACAATTTGCAGCTGTTCTAATCTCTGACCCCAGCAAGTGGACAGCTGCTGATCTGCTAAGGAAGCTGAGAGAGCAGGGCTTGGTGCTAGCATATATTTTCCAAAGCCTTGCTTTAAATTCCAGTCAGGCTTGCAGTCTTGCAACAACAACAGGGGAAAGGAAGAGGAGAAAAAAAAAAGGAAAGCTAACTGGGCTCCGGCTTTTCCGGAAAGCTGTCAGCTGTCAGGTCTGCTTAACTGACAACCTGGTCTCCAGAGCTCCAGGGGAGGGAAGCAGAGAGAGGAGGGCTGGCCTGGGTGGAGGTTGTTGCTGGCTGCCACGCGACTACATGGTGGGCTTGCCCTTTACCTCCCACCCCCACCCCTACCCCACCCCAAGGCCTGTCCATGCCAAGCCCTGTGCTAATCAACATGCTTGAAGGAGGGACACACGGTGTGTGGTGGGACGTGTTCTGTGTTCCATGAGTCCCACTGGCACAGAAGGGGCCATGGGTACAAAGGCTGCAGTGTTGTAGAGAAGTCAGTAGAGATCTCAGGACATCCTCCTTTGTTGGGACCGGAGAGTTTCCTCAGGACTAGGGAGGTAAGGAAGTGGAGGACAGGGAAGAGGAAGATGGGCAGGATTCCCAGAGCTCATTACAGGCACACAGTTGCAAGGGAACCCCACCTTTGGCCCCTGTCACCTTGGCATGGAGGCCAGCTAGCAGCCATTCCAAGACTAGCTGGTCCTTGCCTCTCCCCAGCTTCACACACTGCCTTCCATGTTCCCCTTCCTTTTTCCTCCTCCCCTTTCCTTCTGCTTTTTCCAAATTCCTAGCTATGAAATTCCTATGGCTCTCAGGATAACCTTTTTCAGGGCAAACTCTTATGGCAAGTGAAAAGGCATAGCTGGACTTGAGTCCAGTCCCTACTGCTTACTTGCTATGTGACCTTGATTCTGGTTCCTGTTACTTACTCATGTGTGATCTTGGTCAAATCAGTCTTATCTGTAAGAGGGAGCTAATCTTTAATCTACAGATCAAACAAAATTGTGCACACAGAGACATTCCATAAACTATAGGAGCCTATAAGACATTATTTCTTCCTGAGTTACCTTTGTTTCCTTGGCAGTCCCTAGAACAGAGACTAAATACAGAGGAGACACTCAATAACAATCAAATGATTAAATAAATAAGAGGATGAATAGACTTAGTTGAGAAAAGTTTCTCAATATTTGCTCATGGAACATCTGGGCCTCGCTGCAGACCTACAGAATCAGAAACTGGGTTGGGATCTGGGAATCTGTACTTCACCTGGCTGCACGGGTGATCAGTGTCTCAAAATTGGGAAATTTCTGTTCAAAGTAGGAAAGTGAAGGGCATATAACCAAATTTTATAACTTTTTTAAGAGTAGGGACTATATCATTGTTCAGTCTCCCACACATAACACAGTGCCTCACAAACAACAGATAGATACCTCAGTATAAAGATTTATTTCATGAGTATCACAATCAGAAAGTGGGCTGCTGGAGATTCACTAATGAATAAGGCATGGTCTCTATCCCCAAAACAATAATGTACACAGATAATTTTAAGACATTGATGAAATGCAGCCACAGGCTTATAGGTGGGACATTATATAAAGAGGAAGAACATCCAAAGAGGTCAGGCATGGTGGGACTTGGGCGAGACCACCAGGCACTCAGGTCACAAAATTTAAGGAGGCACTACTGTGAGGTTTGTGTAAGTGCATCCTTTCAATTTTGCAAATAGGTGCCTTGCTTGCTTCACCCTAGTGCTTGTGCTGGGGTCAGAGGATGGGTTAGAAGGAGTCAACTAGCATGGGAAGAAGAACGGGAAGGAGTTAGCCACAACTCTTAGGGAGAAAGGCATTTCAGGTAGCAGAGGTGCTAGAAACATTATGGGTTGGTGAAGAATTACCCACACCTGGAGGTGGCAGGGGCATGAAATTGAAATAGAGAGCTGACAAACATGAGAGAGACGAGGAGCAGGACGTGGAGGGGCTTGGCAGCCCTGTTAAAGAGTATGGGATGTGTCCTACTGGCTCTGGGAAGCAAGAAGGTAACAGTTTGTGTGTCAGAAGAACATTCTGGTCAATCTCTAGACACTGAGCTATCCAATACATAGATATTGTGAGCCACAAATTTAAACCACATGTGTAACTTCAATTTTTTAGTAGCCACATTAAAAAAGTAAAAAGAAAAAAGTAATAATTTTAATGCATTTTATTTAACACAATATATCCAAAATATAATCATTATAACCATTTCCAAATGTAATCAACATTGAACATATTAATTAGATATTTTATGTTCTTGCTTATTGTACTAAGTCTTCAAAATTCATTGTGCAGCATACACGTACAGCACATCTCAATTTGGTCTAACCACGTTTCGACTGCTCAGTGGCTACGTGTGGCTAATGGCGACAAAGTTGAACAGTGCAGGTCTAAATGCTGGCACCTAGAGGCTAAAAACAGAGGCAGGCTTTACAAAGGTTTTGGGAAGATGATAAATGTCTAATCCAGGGGGTTGGTAATGGGAATGGAGTGAAGTTGATAGATTATCAAGTGATGGAGCTTTTCCTAGTTTCTTTGTGAAATCAGGTACAGTATTTACTTTCCTGGGGGGTGTAAAGATTCTTTGAGATCATGTGTGTTCAGCAGCCAGCCTAGGGTGCAGAGAATGTGTGACCAGCAGCTTTCTTTCTCTCCGCCATCCAGGCTATTTGCTCTCATCAGAAACAAGAATTAACATCCCACTTGGATGAGGTGGTGTTTAAAGTACTGAAACAATATAGTCAGAGGCAGGGACTATGGGCACTGAAAGAAGTCCTACATCGCAGCCCCACTGCACCTCTCCAGGTGTCTCTCTTGATAACACCCAGGTGAAGGGAAGTGAGTACCTGCCTATCCTGGGGGACTGGGAGAGGACAGTGAAACCAGTCCAGGAGAGGCAGAAAAGCAGAATTGCTGACATTCTGGGCAGCAACCTCTCTAACTATCAGCAGCCAGCAGTTGGCAGCAGCTCCAGATGATTGAGAACTGAACAGCTTAATTGTAGGAGCATGAACGTTGTGGAGTGCCAGGCTGGCGTGGTTAAGCACAAGAATGTTTCCCCAGAGCTCACATTCCTCGCCTTAGGTGGATGTGCCCATGCTATCCTGGGGAATATCCCCAGCCAAACTCCTAAGCGTGGATCAATAGCTTCTATGTTCCCTGGAAAAAAAAAATTTTAAAATGCATTTTCAAGAAGATGCAGGATACAGCTCTGCAGACAGAGTTGATCATGCTGAGGAGAGAGGGTGGGGGCCCGGGAGGGAAGATAGGTCATTCTCTACTCCATGAAAAGTTGATGCAGAGTGTCCAAAGAATAGCATAGAGGCTACAGATCTTAGCTGCATCAAGGTCCTTCTGATCATAAGGAAGTCCTGCCTTCTCACCAAGGTGACTTTCAGATGAATGTTTGTCTTCAAAATGATTATTCTGGACAGCTGAAGTCACTGGGTGGGTGCCGAAAAAAGTTATCAAGTGATTAGTGCCTAGAGCTGGTGAGAAGTGCAGCTCAGGTTCCCTTGGGTTTCCTCTGACTCACATTAATTTGTTGTCGTTTATATTTGTCAGTATAAACCAGCTGCTGTGACAAACAACCCCAGTATTCCACAGGAATAACAACTGCTGTGGAGGAGCAGCTCCGCTGGACAGCTCTCTTCCAAGCAGAGATTCTAGGACCCTCATACTTGTACTGTATGTCACAGCTCTAACCTTTACTAACCTTCATTCCTCAGAGCCCTTCTCCTAGGAGGGAAAAGCAGAGGAAAACGATGTGTGAGCAACCACAGGAAGGCCTGGGAGGGGGTGGTACATCACCTCTGCTCCATTCCTTTGTCCAGACCTCAGGCATGTGACTGTGACTGCACCTAACTTCAAGGGAGGCTGGCAAATACAACTACATGTCAAAGAGAAATAGAGAAAATGTTTGTTGAACATCTGGTCAGTGTTTGCCACAGTCACTCTCTTTTTTTCTTTCTCTGATGAGACTAAGATAGACTTTGTTTGTGCTCTGACTTGACCCTGGAGGTTTGAGAGTCAGGAGAGTGCAGGAAAGGGGCAACATTAATTAGAAGGTGATGCCCTGGAGTTGCAAGGTGATTATTAATCAGGACAATGTCATGGTCAAGCAGCTGTAATGCTAAACTAATTTTTTTCACTGTTGTATTCCAGACTTATTTCATCAGTTTGTTCAGTCAACAGAAGGTGCTGCAACCAGAGTGCCAACAGAGCCACCAGGCTAGTGTTCCCATCACTAATTGGTTCCAGATTGTCACCCATGTCTCCTACTTGCCAGCCAAGCTTAGTGGATCATTTGTGGTGGTATCGTGGTGGAAGAGTGTCTTCTTTTTGCTTTGAAAAGCAACCCTGAATATCCAGAACAAGAAGCCTTATCTGCAAAAGTGTGGAGACTCCAGAGTGGTAAGACACTATAGAAGACAGGCAGCCATGCTGGTGGGCTGATAATAGAGGTGATTATTGTAAAACATGTTGTGGTGTGCTTCAGGGTTCCCCTCTTCAAGGGTGATACACACATCCCCTAGCTTCCCGGAATATCAACTGCTGGCTGCAGGTAGCTATGCCTCGTACTAGGAATTGCCTTCAGTCTCAGGGAACTGCCTGACCCAATTATGCCTTTTCCTAGAGAAATAACCCATGGCCAATGACTGCCTGCTTGGGGATGTAAAAACATGACCCTCTTGCCTCATTCTGGGACAACTCCAAAGGGCCATTTAGGCTCCAGAACTCTCCATAGAATCAGCTTAGGCCTCAGTTACAACCTCATTGCAAGTCAGCTTCTTTTTCTGCCCAAACCTGCCTTCTTTACTTCTTTGCATATGTTTCTCCTAAGAACTCCTATGCATGCATCTTCCCATTTAAGAATTTGTTGGTACAAAAAGTAGTTTTAGGAAGCTGACTTTTAAATGGGATTTTGGAAGTGGGTCAATTATTGGCTCTCTGGCAATGCAAACCCCATCGCTGGTAGTAGATGGAGTTGAACTAGCCCCTGGGATGTTGTAGCAGGGCAATTGCTAAAAGCAGGAAAATTGCCGTGCAATCATTAAAACTTTTACCAGTGGTAGGCTGATATGGGATATGCATAGAAGGGGCGACATGGCCTGGTGCATTGTTTCTCATGCTTGAGAGGCATAAGGAAAATGGTAATTATAAAGACTACGGAATTTAGTGGCTGTTGCTGAGCACCACTGATTTGTGAAAGATAAAGAATGACAGGCTCAGATGATTATCATTTCAAGGCAAAAATCTGAAAGCCAGAGGGCCTCCTTAGTAGTATTTAAGGAAATCCTAATCCCCTACCACGAAAATATCGATAGAGCAGAAAACTGGCTCAGGATTTGATCTAGAGTAGTGGAGCTTCAGATAGGACTGAATTATCAGCCTCAGTAAGTCTCCTATGCCAAGTATAGGGCCCTAGTACAGAGAGAGTAGGACACTGAGACTTGGAATGGGGCTGAGCAGATGTAGTTAAGAACCTTGACTTGCCAGGCCTTCAGAAGTCTACCCCTCTTCCAAGCCCCCTCTGCCTTTTTAGAAGATAGTAGCCTTCTCCTTGCTTGAAAACTGTGTAGAAACCTCAAATGAAGTACGCACATTACAAGACAATGCTTGCCTGCTTCGGGATCTATCTTCCCCCACCTCATCCCCTCCTGGCAACCAGTTTAAAAAGGAAGATCAAATCCCAGAACAACCAGACAAGAGATGTGCTGAGTCTGCTATGGAAGGAGAGAGAGTGTACACCAAAGGATCTGCAGGGCATGGCTGATATGTACTGGCAGTTGCTGGTAGCAGCTGGTAGCATATGCATAGGACCAAATTCTAGAGTAATGGATCAAGAAGGGCAGAACATAAGGTTGGATAGTCAAAAGTTTATCAGTATGGGAGCAGCCTCCTTTTTATATGTTTTGACACCTTGACAAGTACTCAAGAAATGATGCAAGTGAGTTGCTAGAATGACCCTTAGAAGCTGGAAAAAACAAAGACCTGTACTATGTGAAGGAGAAATGCCAGAACTTCTATGGAGAATGAAGGGAGAGATCTAAAGGTTCAGAGAAAGTGGCACACTAGAGTACATGTACCGTATAAGACTGGAAGCCCACCAGCTGAAAATGTGCCATGCGAGGGCGTGAAGGACACTCCAAGTGTCTCAGTGATAAGGAATGCACTGGTCGGTATGCAATCGGCTCAATGATGGCTGTTTTCTATAGGCCAGAGCTGATGGAAGGAGAGACTAATAAGGAACTGGGCTTCCTAATAGCAATGAGCCTGATTAGTTTTCCCAAACAATAAAGATCCAGGTGGTGGCACTCAACCCTGAGAATTAGGGTAGTCGTAATTACTATAATAAAGCAAGGTGACCACAGATATTACAATGTGTGGCAAAATTCAAGTGGTATTTGCATTGGGCTAGAGAGATGGACTCTACCCTTCAAAGAACTGTATAGGTATTAATGGAACTTGGTGTTGCCAGAGGCAAGTTTGATGAGCAGTCAAAGAGGATATTGTTTAGTTTACACAAGCAAAAGCAAAAGAATGGATGATTACAAAGCTGAGGGAAACGTCTCAAATTAAAATTCAAGTTCCTTTGTCACGTTTCCAGACTTGAGTCAGTTCTCAGACCCAGAACACTGGAGGCAGAAAGAGATGCTGGATCCATATGAAAAGGTATCCTGCAACTCCATAGCAATTGTGTTCAGTTGAAATTCCTCTGTCCCTTCTTCAAGGGACTACAGTCCTTTACTCAAGTGACTGCATTTGGGGAAAAGAATACCAAGACTTTTCAATCAGTACCAAGACTTTTCAATGATTGTTGACACTGATACCCAATATGAGACCCAATAACTATAATGACCCTCCCGTTAGAGTGGGGCTGTGTAGGTCCAGGAAATAAATGGAATCCTGGAATCTTAGGTCTGGCTCCTTATGAGTCCACTGGGCTCACAGATCCCCCTGGTGGTCATTTACTGGTATAATTGGAGTAGCTACTGAAGTTTGGCAGAAACCCTCATGTATCTTACCTGTAGGGTAAGAAATGTCATAGTAGAGTAAGAGGCAAGTGAAAGTCTCTGAATCTGTGTCCCCACTCAAGCTAAGATAGTAAATAAATGAATGAATGAATGAATAATAATAATAATAATAATGCAACCTGGCAAAAATGATTAGTGCTAACTCCAAAGATGTGATGAACTCAGGGGTGATGGTCCATATCAAATTCCCATTCACTTCACCAGAATGGCCTCTATAAAAATAGAATGAATCACAATTGAATGAGTTACTACTGCAAACTTCATCAAATAGTGACCCCAATTGCAGCTGCTATGCTGGATGTAAATTTACTAAAGCTGATTAATACAGCCTCGGGCACATGCTAGGTGATCACTGGTCTAGTGAGTACATTCTTTTCCATCCCTATCAGAACAGGATTAGAAGCAGTTCATGTTTATGTGAGATGGACAAGAGTATACAATTATGGTCTTGCCTTGGGCTATGTTAACACCTTGACCCTCTGTTGTAATATTGCTAGAAGGGAGATGGAGTATCTGGCATTCCATAGAATGTGACATTGGCCCACTATATTGACTATATCATGCTAGTCAGATCAGATCAGCAAGTGTGTTGGAAGTTTTAGCAAAGGATATGTGCTCCAGAGGGTGGCAGTTAAAGCTTCGGAACCCAGAACATTAATAAACTTTTTAGGGATCTGCTATGGTTTGAAAGTGTCCCCCAAAGTTTGTGTATTGAAAACTCAATCCACAATACAACAATGTTGAAAGGTGGAACCTTTAAGAGGTGATTAGGTCATGAGGGCTCTGCTCATGGTGAGGATTCTACATTCATGAATGAATGAATTCTCTTATCACAGGTGTGGGTTAGTGAGGGATGGAAGTGGGTTCCTGATAAAAAAGATGAGTTTGGCCCCTTCTCTGTCTCTCTCTCTCTCTCTCTCTCTCTCTCTTTTCATCTTTCTGCCTTTCACCATGGGATGATGCTGCAAGAAGGCTTTTGCCAGATGAGGGCCCCTCCACCTTGGACTTCTGAGCCTCCAGGACTGTAAAAATAAATTTCTTTTCATTATAAATTACCCAGTCTGTGGTATTCTGTTATAGCAGTATAAAATGGACTAAGACAGGGTCCAAAGTTCTGGAGCATGCCAGGACATTCACTCCAAGTTAAATGACAAGAGATTGCATCTTACACCTTCCACTTCTAATAAAGTAGCACAAACGTTGATAGCCTCTTTCGGTTCTGGAGGCAGCACATCCTGCACCAGGGAATATTACTCTGACCTATTTTCTGGGCAACAAAAAAGGCTATAAGCTCTGAATAGTGTCTAGAGCAGGAAATATCTCAGCAGAAGGAACAGGCTGTGGTAAAACTGAGCCATGTAACTCAGGAAACCCTAGAGTACCAGAAGCGTCTGTGGTAAGAAAAGATAGTGCACAGAGTTTATGAAAAGGCTCAATAGAAAAATCACAATGTAGACCTCTGTGTTCTGGAAAAAGTCCATGCCATCTACAACAGAGAACTACACACCATCAGAAAGCAGTTCCTGAGGTGCTCCTGGGCCCTAGTAAATATAGAGCTTCTGCCCATGAGACACCAAGAGACCTTACGGCCAGAGCTACCCATTATTATCTGGGTTTGGTCAAAGCCAATCTGACTCTTCAACAAAACAATTTTCTCAGATGCTTCTGGTAAGAGCATTTCTCTCCTGCTCCTAGTCTGATAGCAAGAGCCAGAATACATTGGCTGAAGAAGGAGCATTAAGAATAAAGGTCATAGTAAAACTATCTATACTTGAAGATGATATGATCTCAAATATAGAAAATTATAAGGAATACACACACAGACACACACACACACAAACCTAAGGAACAAGAACTAATAAGTTCAGAAGGTTGTAGGGTATGAGATTAATATACCAAAATCAATTGTGGTTCTATACACAAAACAATGAACAAGCCAAAAATAAAATTAAGGAAACAATTCTATTTACAATAGCATCTAAAAGAATAAAATACTTAGGAATAAATGTGACAAAAGAAGTGGAAGACACATGAGGAACTATCGAGCATCATCAAGAGAAATTAAAAACTTAATAAATGGAAAGACATTCCATGTTCATGGATCAGAAGACTCAGTATTGTTAAGATAGCAATAGTCCCCAAATTGATCTACATGTTCAACACAATTGCTATTAAATCCAAGCTGCCTTGGTTTTTTTGCAGAAGTTGATAAACTGAAACTAAAATTTATATAGAAGAGCAAGGGATCCAGATAGCCAAAACATCTTGATAAGGAAAAACAAAGTTGAAGGATATACATTTCCTGATTTCAAAATTTACTACAAAGCTATAACAATAAAGACAGTGTGGTACTGGCATATAGACCAATCAAATGGAATTGAGAGTTTGGCGATCAAGCTACGCATTTATAGTCAATCAATTTTTTTAACAGAACTGTGCATTTTATTTTATTTTATTCATTTTTATATTGTGGTAAAAAATATATGTGAAGGTTAATTCTAGATATCAACTTGGTTAGATGAAGGAATGCTGAGAAACCTGGCAAAACAATTTTTTCAGGTATGTCCATGAGCGTGTTTCCAGCAGAGATTAGTATGAGAGTCCAAGTGGCCTGGGTGTGAAAGACCCACCCTCGGTGTGGGTGGGAACCATCCAGTCCACTGGGGGTCCAGAGAGAACAAAAGACAGAAGAAAGAGGTGAAGCTCTCTCTCTCTCTCTCTCTCTCTCTCTCTCTCTCTCTCTCTC
>NW_007739671.1:0-9638 GCF_000696425.1 Galeopterus variegatus
GCGGCGGGAGCATCGCTGCGCTCCCTCCCAGTGCCGCACTCTCCCTAGTGAGCCACAGGGTCGGCCCCTCAGTTTGTTTTTTAAAATTTGTTTTCAGTTTTTTTTAAGACTGACTGCTTAGGAGTTGCTCGTGTTTTTGCATAGTCTAGTTGCTGATCAGTGACTGGGCAGAGGTTGTACTCAACCACCTCAGGCCAACAGATTTCTGTCTCCTGCCAGTGGATCTGGGTGTGGATAGTGGAGAACATGCAAAACTCAGGCCATTTTCAAGTTGGGCCAGTGTTACTGGGTTCCTTTGTGTCTCTCCTACATGCATACGTACAGCACTAGAGGGATATGTGGCTGGACTGGGTCCTCTCTGGTCTGTGCTGCACATGCATGCAGCCTCAGCTGGCTAAATTCATGCCACAACCACACATTCCAGTCTAGTAGAGGCCACTCTGGCCACATAGTGGAGGTGTTGGCCTTTTCTCTTTGCTTGGCTCCAAGTCAGTCATGCACATCAACAATGTCACTGGGCATGGGCACTGCCTAGTGGTCCAAATTGAATGTCCCCCTTCTACTGTGGCAGAGAAGCTTCCGGTCCCCATGGCCTGACCTTTCCTGCGAGTAGCTGGAGAGGGGTGGGAGCAGCTCAAGCCTGGATGCCACTCTCCTTATCCTAAGTTTAGCAGTTTGTCAGCCATAGCACTGCTCAGATTGTTGTGTGCTTTTGGTCAAGTTCCAGAATTCTGAAATAGTTGTTTTTGTTAATTTTGTACAGCTTTATAGTTACTTTTTGGGGAAAGGATTTGCCAACTTCTTTACTTGATCATAACTTGTACCCTTGATTTTTTTTGTCTTCTGTTTCTTTTCAGAAAATAAAATTTTACATTGTAATAAATTTGATAAATCTTCTACTTTATCATAATATGTAAATGTTGTTGCTTAAAATGATGATTTTTCTCTGCTAGCTCTGGAAACTCTCTACATTCCTGTGTTCACATTGCTGGCATTTCTTTGCTGGCACGAGGACATGAGTTCTCACATTCATGCAGATGTTCTAAGATTGGGCAAAGAGGTGTCACAGTAAAAATTTCTATTATTTCTCATATATCAAATAATTATTGCAGGCTGTCCTCAGGAAGACCACATATCACTGCAATTTCTCTTGTATATCCTGTTATTCATTTTGTTTCACATAAATGATATATATTCATTTTCATAAATCTGTTCACATTCATGTAACACAAAGATCTAAATTGCTCAGTGTTAGTGAAGAGTAGGGCATCCTATGATTGATTCTGTGATTCTAAAATGACAGTCTGTCATTGAGAAGTTTCTATATTGGACAGATTCCTCTTAGCTTTGAATTCCTCTTTTGTTGCCTTTTCTTTTTCCTTACCCCAGAGGATAAAACACAGGGCAGGAAACTGAGGATTAGAACCTTTTCTACCACTTTACTTTCTAAGAGAAATTAAAATCAATCTAATCAAAGATGACTAGGACTGCTTTGTCCTCATATGTCAAAACTGATACATGAATTACTTAAATACACGAAGACCTTAAATCTTGGCATCATCTCACCATATTTTTGTACTAATCAGCTGAACTACACATAAAGGGAATTTGGTGTTCATTTTCTTGAGTGAATGGTCAGTGATTGCTTTCATTTTTGTTCAGTTCCCGGTTTTGTATATTCTTGAGTTAGTAGACCACCAAAATTTCTGTCTCTGCTCTCCAGGCTCGGATTTTGTGGTATGCCACATATTTGAAGGGTATTCATTAGATAGCTAATAACAATTCAGTTGGAACTACCATTTCATTTATTCTGAAGCCTTAATTTTTACTGGTTGATATTTGAACCTTCACTTGTCTGAGCTATGTGGAAGGAGGTAATATATTAGTGACCTCATCTGCTACTTCTTTAATTAGAGTACCTACAGTGCACTCATAAAAATTATATGACTGCTTTATATTGAAATTAATGAAATAAACATGGAGAGAGATGTTTATACAGAAAAATATATGAAGCATATTTGGAATGTTCACAGAATGTATTCCCTTGATTTCAAGTTAAGCTACTATAACAAAAACCTCAAATTACAGTGACTCAGATGCGACCTCTTTTTTTTCTCTCACTTAACAATTTATGTCATTGCACTGTGCTCCATAAAGCCCACCGGGGCCTCTGGTCCTCCCCACCACGTCACTTACTCATCTGTGAGACGTTCTCGTTGCCATGGTTGGCATTGACTTCCCAGTGCTGTGTCTATATCCCTGCTCAAGAGAAGGGGAAAAAAAAATCCAGGTCAGGTGACTCACCTTATTTCAATCTGACCCAGAAACTGTATACTCCATTGACCTAAACTTGATGTATGTACATGTCTAGCAGCAAAGAAGGCTGAGAAATATAATTTTGATCTGATGTCCGTCAATCCAACTAGCAGACTGCTTTAGGACTGCTTACTGATAATAACAATGACACATGCTCCCTGTCAGAAATTTGGATATTACAAAATGGTAAAAGAAGGATAAAAAATCCACCATTAATTTTACTTTTCAGATATTGATAGTCGTATATTTTTTGTTTTTTCTTTCTAGGAAAAAAAATTTTTTTGCATACACGTACAATTTTCTGAATATCCATTGTCATTTTACCATGATAACCTTTTCTCCATGCAATTAATTGACTCTAGAGAACCTCATCTTAATGGCTTACTAACACGTAGGTGCACTCTCACATATGAGTATGATGTTAACCTACTGTGGAACATTTACCCATTTCCGGATTTTTACTATTATAAATAAGTAGTTACATGCATTCATATTTTCTGTTTCCCAGGGCAAGTTCCTAGAAAAGGAATTATTGGCAAGTTCCTAGAAAAGGATTTATTGCCAAGTTTGTTTTCAAAAAGTTATGCCAATTTTTACTCCCACCAGCACTATGTGAGATGACCTGTTTAGAATTACTGAGGAAAATTTGTTTAACTCTTTGGATATTTTTTGATCTGAATACTCATTGTTTTGATTTGAAATGGGGATGGGAAAAAAGCACATTTTCCTTTGCAACATACAAAAGCACACATGATGAATGTCTCTCTGGCTAGAAAATTGTTTTAGAATCAACTGATTTGATGGCTAAGATTTTAATTTGTTTGTATGTTTATCAGCCACAAACAGTTCTTGGAATAGTCCCTGCATGTGATTTGCCATTTTTTCTCTATCGGATTTATTTTGTGTTTCTAAACTAATGTATATGAGTTCTTTATAGTGAGTATATCAACCCCTACCCATTATGTTTGTTACAACTATTTAAATGTTAGGTCTCTGTGTCTTGACACACTTATTAGGAGTTTATAGTTTTGCATTTTCAAGTATCTCAAAGGTCTCCTTCACAGTTTCTTCCATTGCTGTTATGCTTAGAAAGTGTGTTCTCATCCTCAAATCATTTATGTATTTGAGGTATTAGCATCTCATTTTGGGGTCTCTTATCTTGTTCTAATGCCATCTGACTTGTGATACTTTAGTGTGTTGCCTCATTTCAATCATTTTAGCTATATAACAAATATTAACATTTTCTGGAGCAAGTCTTCTCCCCTGACTCTTCTCTTTCAATAATTTTCTTCCTTTCACTAAGTAATTTTAAAGACATACTTTGTAAATATTTTCAGTATATAAATATAGAAATAAATATATATATGTTTATAAAGTTTTTCATGGGGATGATAAACTTAAAATTTCTGTTGGTGTCACACTATACCTATGTTATAATTTATATTTTTATATAAATATAATTATTACTTACAAACATTTATATAACATATTTGGTATTAAATAATATTAAGTTACATTATAATTTAAATTATAATTGAAAATTAATGTTATATATAGCATTATTTTTTGTATTACATTGTACACTATATATAAATTATAATGTGTTTATATTTTATATATAATTACTGTTATTTTATATTTACACTAACATTATACTAAAATTGTTTTATGATACACTAATTTTCATATTATAACAATTTTCTCATGTTTAAAATATTCTTTTTTGTTGTTTTTTTAATACCTCCTTCCATTGATTCTAGATTTCATTTGTGCCCTTTAGTAAAGTTTTCTTGTTTCTTTTTATAAAACATTCACATTTTATTGTTACAATCACTCTTATTTATTTTGTGTTTTTGTACTATTGCTGAATGGTTCTCTCCCCTTAATTTTAGTAGTCTTCCTGGTACCTGAAAATGCTTATAATTTTTTTAATTGTATAATTGGCTACCTAAAATATCATCAATTTCAAAAGCATTTTATTTGGTTTTATGATGTATTTATATAAAAAAAATTAAACAATTTTCAGTAATGTTATTTTTGTCTACTTTTTATTTTTGAAGTTTGAGTCAAGCCTCACATCTTTAGGACATGGCTCGTTTATATACATATTTCTTTTTATTTCCTTCAGCATGGAAGAATGTGAGGCTCTTTGCACAAGACTGACCATCATGGTCAATGGCAGCTTCAAGTGTCTTGGTTCTCCTCAGCACATTAAAAATAGGTATGTTGAATTTCTTTCTTGTTTACATGTTTACTATAAAGTCCTTAGTATGATGCTTTAGAGACAGTTATGATCCAGTCACCTCCTGGCATAAAATAGAAGATGTAGGCCCTGAGAAATTAAAGGATATGTTTAAAATACCTTAACTATGAGCATGCTAATTACTCTGATTAGATCATCACACATTTCATACACGTATTGAGGTATAACTCTGTACCCCATAACTATGTACAGTTAATATTTTTCAATAAAAAGTAATTTTAAAAAATACCGTAACTAGTCACTAGTCAAAGACAGAGCCCAGTGTTTTTTCTACAGCATTTTGGTTTTTGTTCCCCCCCAGGAAGACATTGTACATTTGTAGGGTTGGGGATATAATATCCGAGTCAAAATGAAGACAGGACAAGAAATGTCCTCATTGCATACAAAATGCCTGATAAAAAGGTTATACCAATATATCCCTCATCCAGAGAGAGTCAGAGTTCCCATTTTACCATACCAAACACTGTACATTTAAAAAGATCTCTATCAATTTAAGAGGGTAAAAGAGGGTTGTTGTTATGCTTTTTACTTGCACTAAATAAAGACTTTTTTTTATCCCCTGTGCTTGTTAATCTCTTAAATTTCTTCCTGGTTAATTGCCTCATCATGTCTTTTTCCCATTGACTTTTTGGAGTCTTCATGATTTTGTTATCAGTTTCTATGAGCACTTTTGTGTCCTGGCATAACTTTTCTTTTTCTTTTTTCTTTTCTTTTTTTAAGGTTAGAGTTGCCTTAATGATTTTCTAATTTTCTTTTTATTTGTTGTTTGAGCTGTTACTCTTTATAAAGAATAATTTATTAATTTATGTTGATAAAGCTCTCATTTTCATTTATTCTAACCTTTTTAAAGGTTAGAATTCTCAAGCAGAGATTTGGTGATCATATATATATATATATAACAGTCAACTGAACTGTTGCTTGCTGCTTAGGGTCAATCTCTTGTCAGGTGAACCTACGGGAAACTGGAAAACTATTCTCAGTATGTACTCTGCTCACATTTAATAAGTTTCATCAAAAGAAAACCAATATTGGGCCAGCCTGGTGGCGCACTGCTACAGTGCACCGCTTGGAAGTGCGGCGGCGCTCCCGCCGAGGGTTCGGATCCCGCATACAGACCGAGGTGAGTGAGGTGCGGGCTCAACACCGAGGGTTGCGATCCCGTTGCTGGTCCTGGTCTGGTACGGGCGTGACACTGAGGGTTGTGATCCGTTGCCGGTCATGAAAAAAGACAAAAAAAAAAAAAAGAAAACCAATATTTTATACTCCTTAACCTTCATGAATGCCTGCATGAAGTTTTATAGCCCATTCATGATTGTTGGGTGATTTATGTCTGAGTTTAACTATTTGCCTTGCATGAGGGTTACTAAAGTTGGCTGCCAGAGCCAGAAGGACAAAACACCTGGGAAGAGCTATCCTCCTGTGAGTACGGTCTACGTACTCGACTATCTCTGCCTGCTTCTGACTTTTGGTTCTCATGATGTGCTATATGGGCTGAGGATCAAGTGGTAGTGAATATGAACTCTGAATGATATTAAGCAAGAAATGTCTTGTGGGTTATTGGTTGAAGCATTGAACTTAATACAGTTTTTAAAATAATTGGTAAAGTTTGTATTCTCCTATAACAAATAAGCCTATAATAAATAAACATGTGACTGCCTATATTTCCATAATATTGAAATGAAGAATAAAGGATTAATCATGAAATAGCATCATCAGCTGGATTTTACACACTCTTGGCTGTCCACGCCTGGGAGTCCTCAACGTCAGTTCCCATTTCTCTCCCCGTGATGTGAAGGTGTTGATGTGGAGGAGAGAATCCGCAGTAGGGCTCCCTCCTCCTCCTCTCCATCCCTTTTTTTGTGCCATGATCCTTAAGCACTCTTGTTCTGGGGGCATTACAGCATCCAGGACCTGGACTCTTGTTTCAGACACTCTTATCCACACCTCAGAGGGCAGGAAACAGTTATCTGTGGGACTTTTGTTACAAGGGCAGAAAGGAGATTATCTCCCAAGTGTCCCGATGACATCGCCGTAGGATACGACCTTGAGTGGGGACTAGAAGGTGACTGGTGGTGTCTAGTGGTGACTCTGGACTGGTTTTGTAAGTGGCCTGAGTGCTAAGGCACCCACTGGGCTTCTACAGACAGGACACTGGAGCAGAGATGAGTGCCTGGCCCTGGTTTCCCCTGAGTTTCTGCCATGTGACCTCTCTGCTCCTGTCTCCTCAGCTAGAACATGGGTCATCATGAACTAAACGAGTGTGAAAGAACTTAGGAGAGGGCCTGGCACAGGCCATGGTTTGATGTTTATTACCGTTATTACGGCACGTGATTTGTGTAGATGTGGCTCCCCTTCCCGGTGCCTCCCATTGGTACGTTGCAGGAGCAGGGAGCACGGGAGGGAGCCAGTCAGTGAGCTGGCTCAGCCATAGTCCTCGTGAGAGCGAATGAGAGCCACAGCCGAACCCACAGATGGAAATGCATGTTGACAAGCAGTGGGTTTGCACGGGAGTATGCTGCTGAGAGCATCCACAGCATGTGCGGTGGCCAGGAGACTTGTGCATTGGAGAACAGGAAGTCAAAGGTGGTCTTGCAATTTGGGCTTGAGGGAACATAAACAGAGTGAGGAGTGAGGAAGAAAGAGTAGGGAGCCAGGGGGATGTGGGAAGAGGATCTGAGGAGCTAACTCAGGAGAAAGCAATGGTTTGGGAGGGAAGGTCCTGAGTCCGGGTTGGCAGGACTTCCCGTGGAGGTGCAGGAGGCTGGCGGGTGCAACCCAGGCTTGGGCTGGGGGATATCTGCCTAATGGGGAGAGCTGAAGCCAGGAGCGGCAGAAACCCCACAGAGGCAGGACCAGAGGGCCAAGCAGAGGGAGGGCAGGGCTGGGGCCTCAAGACCATAAGATAAGGGCAGGTACAGCAAGAGCTGCTGGGATAGTCAGGTAGAGCGAAGCCAGGAGAAAGCCAGGCTTAGCCACCGTCTAGCTTCAGAAGCACAGCGCTGATCTTGACCTCTCTGACCATCAGAAACCATCACCCTTCAGTACCACTTTCAGCAGGAGCCTGAGGCTTGCACCCAGTGTGCTAGTTCACACGTAAAACAGCCATCATTTAGGGTGGGGGAGAGAAAGCAGAAAGGGGATGTAAGGAGGAGAAAAATGAAGAGCCCCAGACACATAAAGACCAGCCCCACCCACACAAAGAATGTGGGTAGAATGTAGATGGATAAAAAAGAGAAACGAAATAGGAGAGAGCAGTGCAACTGCCCAAACCAAAGAACTCACCCACCAGGTCCTGACCCTGTGGCACAGGCAGAGACTGAGTGCGATGGGACCCCAGATGAAAAACAGCACTTCCCTGGGAACTCTGGCCCTGTCCTGGCTCCCTGAGTTTGTCCCCCCTCTCTCAATCTGGAGAGCAAGACCAGGTTCAGGGACTGTCCCCCACCTCCAATCTGCAGCGGTCACTCCTTACCACCCTCTGTTGGTGGTTTTGGTCGGCCCCCTATTCACAGTGCCCAGATGTTTCCCTCCTGCTGTGCTCATTTGACTTCCTTCTCTGGGTCCTGAGTGTAGCCCACAGTACTCCACCATCAAAGAAGGGTTCCTCCAGAGGACCCCAAACTTGATGACCCTGCTCCTATCTGAGCATTAAGGCCCCAGCACCCTGCTGCAAGTCTGGACCTGCCTCCTCCCCAGCCCACTGCTTTAAAACAGCACATTGATAGAAAAATTGAGGTACAGTAAGGCCAACAGATCAGAAAATGACTGCCATTGAAAGGACAGTTTGTTACAGTTCCCATGAGGAGGGTGCACCCCACACAGGGACACATGAGGGAGCATCATAGCAGTCGGGAAGCAGAAAGGAGAGGCAGGAGGATGTGGGCAGAAGCCTCTATTGTGGGTTCCATGGGAAAGAACAGGCGAGGCAGCGTACTCAGGGCTGGCTGGCCTGAAGGATGTCAGCAGCTCTGGGACATAGGGCCTGTCCCCAGCTGTCTGATATCTGGCCCTGGGGTGATTAGGGCAGATGGTTAGTGGCCCAGAGTATGAGAGACCCATAGAGGAGGGCTGGGGTGTCAGCTCTGGGTCTGCTGATTTGTGTTTGAAAAATGCATTTGCAGGCAAGTTGTTTACTCTCTTTAGGAACTGGCTAGCTTGTGTGGGGCAGGGTGGGGCGGGGGTAAGCCGTCCAGGATCAGCAAGACTCCAGATGTCAAAGCATCAGAAATACAGACAATAAAAGGAACGGTTAATGTACCCCATCCCCAGGACTCAGCGAGGCCAAGTGGAGGCACAGGCGTGAAGGCCCCATGTTTCCTCTGGTGGAGGAAGCCAAACCTGCCCACTTTGGAGAGGAAGGCAGGAGCTGTGGCTTTGGTGAGGGCCCTGAATTCCCTCTCATCTTCCTTGGTGTAGAGTTTTGCTCTTTCTGGAAAGATTTTCAATTGCATATTTCAGTGCTATTGTCTATACCATGAATTTGCAAACACTGAGCTTATGGAGTTGTCCTGTTGAAAACGAAGATCCTGTGTGACCAGTATGAGCCAGTCTTCCCTGGTGAAGGGTCACTGAGAAAAATGGATGCAGTAGATAAGTATCCAGTTTGAGTGCATCCATTGAAATCAGGTAATTTCTTTCACTCTGATGCTGTTTCTTGCCCAAGTTACAATTTAGAAAAAGGAAATCAGCATTAGAGCTTTCAGTGGTAAAATTGAGGCTGTATGCTTCTGACATTTAGTATTACTTTAATAAACATTTATTGAAACCCATCAATAGGATACAGAGATTGGTCCGATTCAGTCTGCACACACATTGGTGCTGATAATCGCATAGAGTGAGACATGCACACACCCGGGGATATCATAGGGCCCAGTGGGCCACACATTATAGAAAAAATATCACATGTGGGGTCCTGAGGAGGAGAAGACCTTTAGTCTCTCAGTCCTTGAAGTACAGGTAAAATTTGGTGAAAAGGAGATTTAATCTTTGATTGCATTTAGTAATAAATATATCACTACAGAAGCAGAATTTGGGAGACAGTATAGAGACGCAAACATGC
>NW_007739671.1:10255-12659 GCF_000696425.1 Galeopterus variegatus
TAGGTTTGAGTAAATAGGGAAGTCTCTCAGTCCTTGAAGTACAGGTAAAATTTGGTGAAAAGGAGATTTAATCTTTGATTGCATTTAGTAATAAATATATCACTACAGAAGCAGAATTTGGGAGACAGTATAGAGACGCAAACATGCCAGTCAGAGGAGAGTATAGATTTCAACATTGAGATGAAAGTAAATCGTCAGGCAAAGTAAAATAATTTTGTTTTTTTAAAAAACATTCCCTGAGCAACCCTAGGCTTTGCAGTCCTAGCTTGGGTTTCTCAAATTCGGCTATTTCATTTGGGTTGGATAACTCTTGGTAGTGGGAGGCTGTCCTGCACCTGCTGGATGTTTAGCAGAAACCCTGGCCTCTGCATCACCCCCACCCAAATCATGACAACTAAAAATGTCTCCGGACATTGGGCAATGTCTCTCAGGGTGCAAATCTTCCAAGCTGAGAACCACTGTCTTAGCTGGTACTTTGTGCCTCATCCTCAGAGAGTTTGCAGATTGATGGGACACCTAATCACAGGGTAGAGACTTGGACAAGACACCACAAAGCAGACTCATCAGTGGTCCCTGCCCTTTCTGTGACCGGATCTCTGAACAGCAGCTTGCTCAGTGGCTAAGAGGAGGGGGGTCTGAAGGAGGAGCATGTCAAGAAACAGGCATGGGATGGTGGTGATGCTGCATGCTGGCTGTTTGCTTCCCACGGGCCGACCCTCTGGGCCCTGAGTGACCTCATTTTGTATATGCTAGGGCCATGTGCAAAGATGCCCTCCCTCCTCAGCTTTAGTCCAGTCCCAGTGTGGGACTTAGGAAGTCACAGCTGAGAGCCAAGGACCTGATGGGAACTGGGAACTCTGCAGGTTAGGGTCACTCGATGTCCTTCCCTGCTCCTCTGATCACATCCTCCCTTCTCCACCTCAGGGTCTTTTTCTCTTGTACACCTGGCTTGGACCGCCCCCCTACCATGGGTACCCAGGACGATTCTCCCCTCCTCCTTGAGACTCTTCTGGCCTTTCCGATGCTTGGCATTTTCTTCCCTTTGCTTGTGCTTTCTCTGCATAGTAATGAGCTCTTTCTCTTCTTTGGCATACAATTGCATCCTGCCTGCCAAAACATCTGTTTGTACAGTGTTTAATTTCCACAAATCTGCCTTGTTCCACGTTGACATTATGCTCTTTTATCAGTCCTGCTATCACCTTGTGCTCTTGGAGATACAGTTTGAGGGTAATGAAAACCAGTCATGGTGACTTTGGCCTGCAAAAACCTGGGAGAATTACACCAACAAGGACATACAGTATGTGGTATTGAAAGGTTTAGGTTCTGGTTCCCCAGGAGGATTAGTTTGCCAGACTCTGAATTCACTACTTCCTAAATTGATGTTCTACTTTGTCATCAAGCTCTAGATCTTCTTGTTATAGTTTCTTAAAGTGTCTTATATGATACTTCTAAGTGGTTAAACAGTGCCTCTAACTTCAGAGTGCTTCTAACTTCAATATATCTTTTAAATGTTGTCTGTGTTCATATGCTAAGAACCAACCACGTTCAAATTTAAGAATCTTGTTTGTACTTTCTTGTTTCAATGAAAGAAGCCAACAATGGATTGCTGTTAATGGGATTCACCTGAAGGGATTTCCCTGATTCTGGGACCTCATCCTGCTGTTTTTGGCTTTGGCTTGCACCCCCTACCCCCAATCCTGAATCTAGCACAGATGGGGAGATCTGTTCAAAACTGGTGACTGATTTTCTAGAAGGGCTGAGAGGATCTAGAGTTCAGAGTATCAGGATCTCATCCTTGTTGGGGGAAGTGGCATTCTCACCCTCCCCACAAACATCTTGACTTCATCCTGGTGCCTCCCTGCTGCACCATGTTTCAAACTTCAGAAGTTACCAAGTTCACCCCCCCCACCCCCATTGCAGCCTGCACACCCCTTGCCAAGCTTGTGAGGTCTTCACACAACACTCCTCAGATGTCCTCTTTAACTGCCCATCCCTCCTCCGCATACAAAATACGCCTCCAGATGTTTTGCTCTTTCTGGGGTTCTTCCCTCTCCTAATCCATGCTCTACTTCCCAGTTTTTCCCGGCTGGCCCCCAGTTACTTCCAGGCTGCACCTGTGTCCTGCTTCCCTCTCAGAGCTGGAGAGGTTAGAATGCTGCTGGGTGACTTCCCTTCAGACTCAAGAGACCCTGGGAAAATTTCTGTAAAGCTACATGACTATGCAGGTTGTCTGCTTGAGGCAATGCTACACTAACTGTATGGCTGGGCATTTCTTAACTAAAGCCAAAACGTTTCATTATTTTAGTTATACTAAGTTTCCATTTGTATTGTCAGGTCTAGGGCTCAGACCCTTCAAACTCAGACCCCTCACATGCCAGGCTGGATCACCAGACTCCTCATACGC
>NW_007739671.1:13102-16578 GCF_000696425.1 Galeopterus variegatus
AAAGCCAAAACGTTTCATTATTTTAGTTATACTAAGTTTCCATTTGTATTGTCAGGTCTAGGGCTCAGACCCTTCAAACTCAGACCCCTCACATGCCAGGCTGGATCACCAGACTCCTCATACGCAGGTCCATGCTAGATAATAGGGAAAGTTCCGGGGATCCGTTGGCAGACGACACAACCTCAGTCCTCAGCAGCAGCAGCGACGGTGGCCTCCTGGAGGGTCCTGGGGCCCTGGCAGCAACAGCATCCAGCAGCAGTAGCAACCTCCCCGTGGCACCCCTGGGGGCATCCTGGGGGTGGAGGGCATTGTGGATCAGAGCCACTCCTCCTTTACACTTAAGTCCATAACTCAGAACACCTGGGCGCACATGCGCAATTACATTAGATAATATAGCCAAGGAACATCTGGGTGCATGTGTATATTTGCATCAAATGCTCGGCAAGATTCTGAACACATGAGGGGCCCTGACCATTTTCCTATATATTCCCAACTTTTCCCTTCCCCCACTTTGGCCTTTTTCTCTTGGTCTCTGGCAAAGGAAAAGCTACATTTTGTGAAGTTTGTAGAGTCTGTCCATAACCTGCAGTCCAGATCATCCCTCAGCCCCGGTGTGGCTCCTTCTTCTGCATTGTATCTTCCCCTCTCCCTGCTTTTCCTCATGTGTAAATGTCCCTCTTCTCTAACAGTCCTAGTCCTCATCCTTTGTCTGGTTGCTATAATATAAACATACATTCTCTCCCATACTGTACTAAACACCGCAGGCTGGGTAATAATATTAAGAACCAACACTTATGTAGTGCTTTCTATACGCCAGCTCTACATGCTTTATACATATTAATCAATTTCTTCCTCATGACAGTCATATGATGTAGCTATGATGATTACCTCCATTTTACAGGCATAGAAAGTGAGTCACAGGAAGGTGAAGCAGCTTTGCCAGGGTCGCCAGCAGTAAGTGGGGGAACTGGGATTTGAACCCCAGCATTCTGGTTCCACTTTGCTCTATAGTGTATATCCTCTTGACTGTTCCCATTGAACAAATGAAGTTAGTGAGCCTCATCTCTGCAATGAAGCTGGGGTTCAGCTGTGGCCAGACTGACTCCAGAGCCCACAGTCTGACCACTGTGCGTCCTGCCTCCTTCCTGCTGAAGCACATCCCAGAGCCACATGCGTGGACACATGCAACTCTCGCTGTGTCTTCAATTGCGTCTGCCCCAGCACCTCTCTCCATTCTTATAGAAATTCCATCACCCCACTCATTTAGTACATAATTCCTAATCTACCTCCTTGATGTGATCTCACAGAATTTCTCTTTATTCATCATCCTTCTTTTTCTTTGTTCCTGTCTCTGAGAAAGAAATTTGTCTCTTTGTCAAGTGTCTTTCTTCTGCCTGTTTGATAATAACATGACCTTCCCTTCCAAGCCCTTCCTCCAGTGGTTTTCTTCTTTTTCTTTTATGTCTTTGATCTTTTGCTAGCAGTCATGAGCTGTATTCATCTGTTAGTAATGGAATACCAACCACATCGACTTAAGCATATTCATTGACTTAACCATATTCATTTCCATAAGTAATAAGAATCCAGAGGGTATTGGCGTTAGTTCAGTGGCTCTAGTCTCTGCAATTACTTGGTCCCAGAATGGCTTCTGCAACTTCGCCCATCAGATCCACGTTCCAGGCGACAAGCAAGAGGAGCAGGGAAAAGCAAAAAAGAGCACATGTCAACTGTCTGTCCCTTCTTAAAGAAGCTTTCTGGCAAATTCCCACCCAGCAACTTGTACTTATGTTTCATTTGTTACCCTGGTTACTAGGAAACACAAGAAATGTGGACTGTAGCTGGCCACTTGCTAATTAAATAAAGCTAGATTTCTGTTACTGAAGAAGTGCAGGAAAATGGATGTTGGGTGAGCTGCCTGCAGTCTGGCTCGTTTTCCTGATTGGATTTTTTCCTCAGTTGACATTAGGTTGAGCAGTCTGAGCTCTAGGGACTATTGGGCTTCCAATTCAAGACTGTCATATGGTATGGAAGAGGCCTATGTGTAATAGAGACTCATATCCTTTGTGTGTGTATGTGCAGCTGAGTTAACAAAGGAGAGCTAGAGTGGAGTGGCAGCCACCTGATAGCCAGGCATGGCTAAAACTAGCCTCGCTGGCACCAGTGGGCACCTGTGTTTTGCCCCAGGCAGTTAGGGATGCACGGAATGCTCCACACCGTAGCTTGAGCATATCCTGAGAACTCTGATAGCTGCCTTTTCTCTTGCATCCTGTGGGCACATTCATAGCCCACCTGGAGGCAACCAGTAAGAGCTGTGCTCTGCTCCTGTTTGCCTTTCCCTCTCCTACAGCAGTAAAAACAGTCCTCCCAGGGAGGAAAAATAAAACATGCTTCTGAAGCACAGAGATTACAATTTGAAGACAACAGGCCAATTTCTGATTGGGGAGGGAGGGGAAGGCTGCTTGTTTATAAACAAAACAAAGCTTTAAATGATTTAAAGAAAATCTTTAAGATTATGAGAATTTTTATTTCCTTGAGTTGTCAAACATGAAAACTTTGGGAATCAAGAATAAAAGTGGAATAACCTCCAAAGGATGCTGTCATAGAATATGGGATTCAGCCATTCATTGTAAAATAGGAAGAGTAGTCGGGAAGATCTTTTTTTTTTTTTTCCCCTGAATTTTCTTCAAAAAATGAAAGGAGGCATAATGATGTTTGAGCTCTCAAGCTACCACTGTCTGGGTAGCTGCAGATTAATATATCACCTTATGTGATACCATATGCTTCAGTGTGGCAACTTTGATCGGATACTTCTGTAAAGCATTACTATAAACATAAAAGCTCAGATTTAGATTACATCCCCAAATAAAAACTGACTCATTTAAAAATGAAATAGATAATTCAGTATGTTTATGTCATTTTCACAAACGGGGAAGAAAGTTTGTACAGGAGCACATAAAATGATTTCTGCCATCGTGTGGAACTCTGGAACGATGAATTACATTTCACTACATTTTACCTTATTTTAAAGCACCATATAACTCAACTGCTACTACTAACCACTGAACGGGGAAGAAAGTTTGTACAGGAGCACATAAAATGATTTCTGCCATCACATGGAACTCTGGAACGATGAATTACATCTCACTACATTTTACCTTATTTTAAAGCACCATATAACTCAACTGCTACTACTAACCACTGAATTAACTCTCTTTACTAGAAGTGGTTTTTCTAAGTGGGAGAAGTTCACTCACCTCCATGTCCTCAGCATGTTTTCACCCCCCTGCTAGGTGTCATTTGTCATCTCATTTGTTTTCACAACATCTTGTTGGATGAACACTGTGTTGCTCTCACATAGTTATCTGGGAGGAGTTTTTGATTCTTGTGCCCTTCTCATGCTGGACATTTCAGTTGTGCACCTCTCGTCTTGGAAATTCAGATCACAAACGATGCCACACAGAGCTGTTGCTTCACCA
>NW_007739671.1:17520-33294 GCF_000696425.1 Galeopterus variegatus
GTGCTGGAGATATTTGTACGTGGATGGAGTTTTTTTTACTGGGGACTCAGACTTGCATCCTGAATCCTGTTTATTCACTCACATTTGTTAAATAGTTGCCTTATAGAGAGGATGATGACGTGATTCCTGATCTTAATGAACTCACAGTGTCATGTCAGAGACAGACACGTACTAATGAACGCAACACAATGATGGTTGTTCTAAGAGACTGGCGAGCAGAATGCTGTGTGATGCAACTCAGTTTAAATCAGCACACATTACTGAATGTTTATGTCGTGTCAGGGCCTCAGGACTGTGTAGTGGACAAGTCATGAGCCCCGTAAGAACTGTGCTAGACACAAAAATCAAAAACTGAGACTCTGAGTGCCTCAAGAAGATTTCAAAGCACTCGAGGGAAAAGTTAGGAGGAGGGAGAATGAACACCTTGTGTTTTAGGTAAAGGATTGGTGTGGTGGCTTCATGGGCAAGGAGGCATTTAAACCAAGTATGTGCATAGGTGGCTAATGAAGTATAAATGCTTTAGAGATAGAGACATAGAATAATGCATAGTATGTTTGGGAATAGCTTGACTGTAAGTGAGGCACAGGTAGAATAGTGGGGCATACACTTGCAAACAATCTGTGGGATCAGATTGTGGGAGGATTTAATTCCAGGGTAAAAAATGGCAAAACAAANACAATCTGTGGGATCAGATTGTGGGAGGATTTAATTCCAGGGTAAAAAATGGCAAAACAAAAGGAAGCAACAAGAGACAGGAGAAAGAGTGGCCTATTAAATGGCTACAACAATCTGTGGGATCAGATTGTGGGAGGATTTAATTCCAGGGTAAAAAATGGCAAAACAAACGGAAGCAACAAGAGACAGGAGAAAGAGTGGCCTATTAAATGGCTATTTTTGATTTAGCTGGAAGTAAAATAAGAGGAACTGAAGTCAGCTGGTGACAGAGCACATGGAGAAGATAGCATTGGCGTGGGAGGCATTGCGTTAAAAAAAAAACACAACTTTACAATGAACTGACCTGGGGCTTAAGGAAAGGAGGAGGCTTTGGGTTTAGGAGATGGAAAGACTGGTGACAGAGCACATGGAGAAGATAGCATTGGCGTGGGAGGCATTGCGTTAAAAAAAAAACCACAACTTTACAATGAACTGACCTGGGGCTTAAGGAAAGGAGGAGGCTTTGGGTTTAGGAGATGGAAAGACAGTGATGTCATTAGAGAGACTGACAAGCTGGGCAGGGCCGTGACGGTGAGGAGGACTGTGGTTTGGGGCATGCTCCCTGGGAGGCTCTGGTGGGCCATTTAAATGATTCATAAAGCAGAAACATTGTGGATATTCTGCCCTGTGTGCTTTTTGGTATGGCAGGAGGCAGGAGAGGAAACCCGAAGGTGGGAGCAATGACTGCCTCTGCTTGAGACAGAGGGAGGGAGTGGCTGAGCTCACCACAGCTTTGAACCAATGTTTATAAACCGCAGTCAGGCGAGCTCAGATCCATGCTGCTGCTTTCATTTTAATTGTTACTAAACATAGGCCATTTGCCAAATGCTTTACGTGCACTGTCTCATTTAATCCTTCCAGCATAAATGACTATTATTTTACCCACTTCACCATCAGGAAACCAAGACCGAAAGGAGTTAAGCAGTTGGCCCAAAACAGAGTTACTATTGAAAGAAGAAGTTTTCAACTCAGTTTCTTGACTTGAAGTTTCTTATTCTTTCCATCCCACTGCTAGAGTCTCAGCTAACTTTGTCTACAACAGATTAAAGAAGAGAGCTCCGCTTCAGGGAGATGTCAGGGACATTTCCATGATGAAAGCTACAAAATTCTTCTGTTGAATTTACTTCCTGTTGTATTTACTGAGAAAATGGACTACCTTCTTTTAAAAACATGGGCAGACTCTTTTTTGAAAGCTAGCATGGTTTGAGGAAATCACAGAGATTAAGTGTCAGACGTTTACGACTTTGAAAAAGTTATTTAACATCTCTGAAAGGTAGTTTTTAAAATTCAGTAGGGATAATAATATACATTTTATAGTATTTTGAGAAGAAATGGGGAAGTATACCAACCATGTTTCCCCCTGAGGGTGCTGAGCTTCCTCTTTTCTCCCCTGTAAAGTTCTTCTGAAAGAGAAACACATGTTAGTCAGATGTCCGCTCATCTGTCACCTCTTCAGAGAGATCTCCAGTAACCATTCCAGCCATTCATAGAAGCAGAAGAACCCCTTGGTGTTAGCTGACAATATGGCCACCTGGAAATAACCCTCCATTTTCCAGCTTTCACTACAAGCTACATGAGACCGAAGAGTTATAGGAGGAAGACGTGTGCAACTTCAGAGAGATGCATTTGCAGGGAGGACTATGCATTGTTTCTGCCCCTTTCTTCCTTCCTTCTGACTTGAATGCAGATGTGATGGTTAGAGATGAAGCAGCTACATTGGGCCACGAAGTGTCCTTAGCAATGGAGCCTGTGAAGTGCGGCAGCAGTATAGGAAGAACCCAAAGAATGCTCTGTCTGCTCTGGGCTTCCTGGCTTCAGACTTGAAGCTCACTAGCAGCACTGCTGTCTTGGGTTTTCTGTCACTCATTCATAAATCTAAACAGACTGATATTCGCATTCCCTCTAACACATCAAATACAACATTAATTTGCTCACCTGCTTATTTTCTACCTCTGTGCAGTGGAATGTAACTTTTTGTGGGTAGAATTTGTTTTTGTTTACTTCTGTATCCCTAGCATTTGGGACAGTGTCTGGCTCGTGACACTTGCTCAAAGTATTATTTGAACAAATGAATTAATGCATTAATGAACAAATGTAAAATAGCACACGGCCTTTGCTTAATGATAGTTCCTTTCAGATTTCTACAACTGGGCTCTAAAAGAGTAATCACCATGGAAAGCGATTCTGTTGAGCTTAATAAACAACTACTACTAATAACAATAATTGACCTCTTTGATGAAGACTTTTATTCAGATCCTATTTATCTCTAGACGGGGTGAAGTCTGCTGTCTTTCAAAACAGTCTGCATTGTTCACTGATAGGTGGCTGCTTTTAGAAGCAGAGTTCTGTGTTTACTCAGCATCTCCATTAACAGAAACTATTAGGTATGTGATTCAGACCTAATTGCTGCCACAGCCTTGGCAATATTTTGCTGTCACCTCTGCTGGATAGCTACATTCAGCACTGATGCACACTGGCTTGCCAAGAACTAATGTGCAGTGCAGACAGTAAAAATGTGTTGTGCTAAAACTCAACTGCACGCTATGGGAGTATGATTTCTGATTGTAAATGCAGCCTGAGCATGAGAAAAC
Source organism: Galeopterus variegatus (assembly GCF_000696425.1). Classification (NCBI taxonomy): domain Eukaryota; kingdom Metazoa; phylum Chordata; class Mammalia; order Dermoptera; family Cynocephalidae; genus Galeopterus; species Galeopterus variegatus. The sequence continues at coordinate 20,826 of NW_007739671.1, forward strand.
ACAGCCTAGCCAAGAAAATGGATTATTATTGGACAGAACTATATTTTAAGTTTAAAATGAATCAGGTTGTGATTTGGGAAAAGACTCTTTACTCTAGGTTTAAATAATCAGCCTCAAATTTGTGCATGTATGCATGTGTGCATATGTGTATTCAAAGAAACTGCACGAGTTCTCGATATTTCTTTGTTTCATGGCTTAAAAACATTTTATAGATTTGATTTTTGATTTCATTTTAATTAAAGTATAAAAACCCCCATCTGAATCAGTTAGATTTTGTTATAAAAATGCTGCAAAGCTCATTTTGACTCAGTGGCTTGAAACAACTGTCATTCACCCGCAAGAATCTGCAGGTTTGCTGCAGATGGGCTGGCCTTGGTGGGACTTGCTGGGGGTGGCCCTGGCTCCCTTGTCTCATATCCTCCTCCTGGGATCAGTGTCTGGAAGGTTGAAGCACAAGAACAGACAGGCCAAACTGCACAAAGACGGTTCAAGCCTCAGGTCACCTCACACCTGCTAACATCATTTTAGCCACATGAAGTCACATGGCTAGCCCAAAGAAAAAGTGTAGGAAGGTGGTCCCACCTAAGTGGAAAAGCATCACATGGTTACACAGCAAAGGACAGGGACGTACAAAGCAGCAAAGAATTCTGGCCATAGTAACAATCTACTACAATCTCCAAACATTTAATGACCAATTATTTTAAACCTTGTCATCTTCGTTCTTTGCTCTTTAATAGCTTTACTGATATACAATTCACTTATTTAAAGTGTATAATTCAGTTGTGTTTCATATATTCACACATATGTGGAACCACCCCCACAGTTAATTTTAGGACATTTTTATCATTATTTTATATTTATTCCTCTGTCCTCTCATTTCCCCCAGTCCCAGGCCACCCCAATCTGTTTTTTCTCTCTAGAGATTTATGTATTATTATTTTACAGAAATGGAATAATATAGTATGTGGTGTTTTGTCACTGGTTGCTTTCACTTAGCACGATAGCATGAGGTTCATCCATGTTGTAGCATGAGTCAGTACTTTATGCCTTTTTATGGAAGAATAATACAAAACATTTTATTTATCCATTCATCCATTCATGAACATTTGGCTGTTATGAATAATTTTGCTGTAAACATTAATGTACAACTTTTTGTGCGGACATATGATTTTGTTTATTTGAGTATATAACTTGCAGTGAAATTGTTGTCATATATATCTTTAATCATTTGAGTAACTGCTGGACTGGTTTCCAAATCAGCTGTACCATTTTACATTCCCATCGTCAGTGTGTGAGGGTTCTGACTTCTCCTGGTCATCACTTGTTATCTGAAATTTTATTTCAGCCATCCTAGTGGGTATGAAGTGAAATTGCAGTGTGGTTTTGATTTGCATTTTTCTTTTTTTTTATTGAAACGTAATTGATTGAATGTATCTGTGGGGTACAGTGTTAAATACAATATCTCTGTGCAATATGTGATGCTCAGATCAGGACAATTAGCATATGCAACATTACAAAATGCAATTATTTTTTGTTGCCTTTTACCAATTTCTCACTAAGCCCCGCTCCCCCTCCCCATTTCCTACCTCTGGTAACCTCAGTTCTGTTCTCTTCTTTAGAAAGTTCAATGTGCTATTGTGATAGTTGTATCTTTCTTTTATTTTTTATTTGGCTCCCACTTATGAGCGAGGACTTGCAGTATCTCTTTCTGTGCCTGGTTTATTTCATTTAACATAATTTTCTTTAAGTTCACCAGCTCTGCTGTGAATGGCAGAATTTCATTCTTTTCTATGACCAAGTAATATTCCCTTGAGTATATATACCACATACATTTTCCTTATCCAGTCGTCCATTGATGGGCATTTAGGTTGGTTTCAACTCTTTGCGATTGTCAATAGAGCTGCCATAAACATGCGAGTGCAGGTATCCTTTCAGCATGCTTATTTCCATTCCTTTGGGTACATACCCAGAAGTGGGATTGCTGTATTATATGACAGTTCTATCTGTGGTTGTTTGAGGAAACTCCACACTGTATTCCATTATGGCTGCACTAATTTACATTCCCACCAACAATGTAGGAGGGTTCTCCTTTCTCCACATCCTCACCAGCATTTGTTATTCTCTGTCTTTTTGATAATAGCCAGTCTAACGGGGTGAGAAGATATCTCAGTGTGGTTTTGGTTTGCATTTCCCTGATGCTGAGTGATGTTGAGAATTTTTTCATGTGTCTGTTGGCCATTTGTAAGTCTTCCTTTGAGAAATGCCTATTCGGCTCCTTTGCCTATTTTTTAATCAGGTTACTTGTTTTTGTACTGTTAAGTTGTTTGAGTTCCTTGTACATTTTAGATATTAATCCTTTGTTGGATGCATGGTTTGTAAATATTTTCTCCCATTTTGTAGGTTGTCTTTTCACTCTGTTAATTGTTCCTTTTGCTGTGCAGAAGCTTTTTAGTTTGACATAATTGCATTTGTTTATTTTTTATTTTGTTGTCTGTGCTTTGGGGAGTCTTATTCATAAAGTTTTTGCCCACTCCTACTTCCTGAAGTGTTTCCCCTATGTTTTCTTTTAGTAGTTTTATAGTTTCAGGTCTTATATTTAAGTCTTTAATCCATTTTGAGTTGATTAAGGTATATAGTTATAGGTACAGGTAGTTTCATTCTTCCACATATGGATATCCAGTTTTCCCAGCACCATTTATTAAAGAGGCAGTCTTTTCCCCATTGTATGTTCTTGTTGCCTTTGTTAAAGATCAGTTAGCTGCAAGTACTTGGATAGATTTCTATGTTCTCTGTTCTGTTCCATTGGTCCAATTGTCTGTTTTTATGCCAGTACCATGCTGTTTTGGTTACTATAGCTTTGTAGTATAATTTGAAGTCAGGTAGTGCAATGCCTCCAGTTTTATTTTTTCTTGCTCAGGATTGCTTTGGCTATTCAGGGTCTGTTGTTGTTCTGTATGAATGTTAGGATTTTTTTTTTTTATTTCTGTGAAGAATGTCATTGGTATTTTGATTGGGATTGCATTAAATCTGTAGATTGCTTTGGGTACTATAGACATTTTCACCATGTTAATCCTTCCAATCTAAGAGCATGAAATGTTTTTCCATCTTTTTGTGTCCTCTTTAATTTCCTTCAGCAGTGATTAGTAGTAGTTTTTATTATATAGATCTTTTACCTTCTTGGCTAACTATTCCTATGTATTTTATTTTTTTGGTAACTATTGTAAATGGGCTTCCTTTTTTGATTTCCTTTTCTGTTAATTCATTGTTGGAATATAAAAATGCCACTGATTTTTGCATGTTAATTTTGTATCCCACAACTTTACTGAAATCATTTATTAGCTCTAAGAGTGTTTTGATAGAGTCTTTAGGTTTTTCTCTATATAGTATTGTGTCATCTGCAACAGGGAGAGTTTGACCTTGTCCTTTCCAGTCTGGATGCCTTTTAATTCTTTCTCTTGCCTGATTGCTCTGGCTAGTACTTCTACTATATTAAATAGGAGTGGTGAGTGTGGGCATCCTTGTGTTGTTCCTGTTCTTAAGGAAAAGGCTTTTAGCTTTTCTCCATTCAGGATGATATTGGCAGTGGGTTTGTCATATCACTTTTATTGTGTTGAGATATTCTCATTCTATACCTAATTTGCTGAGAGTCTTTATCATGAAGGGATGCTGAATTTTGTCAATGCCTTTTCTCATCTATTGAGATAATCATATGGATTTTGCCCTTGATTTTGTTGATGTGGTGCATCACATTTATTGAGTTGCATATGTTAAATCATCTGTGCATTCCTGGGATGAATCCCACTTGATCATGGTATATAATATTTATGATGTATTGCTGTATTCTGTTTTCTAATATTTTGGTGAGGATTTTTGCATCTGTAATTCATCAGATATATTGGCATATAGTTTTCTTTTTTGTTATTGTTGTATCTTTGTCTGGTTTTGGTATGAGGGTGATGCTGGCCTCATAGAATGAGTTTGGTAGAATGGCCTCTGTTTCAATTTTTTGGAATAGTTTGAAGAGAATTGGTATTAATTCCTCTTTAAAGGTTTGGTAAAATTCAGCAATAAAGCTGTCCAGTCCTAGGCTTTTCTTTGTTGGGAGACTGCTGATTACTGTTTCAATCTCATTTTTTGGTCTGTTCAGGGTTTCTGTTTCTTCTTAGTTCAGTCTTGTTGGTTTGTATGTGCAGACATTTATCCATTTCCATCTAGAAGTCTGTATCTGTACCATTGCCAGGTTTTCAAATTTGTTGGCAATAGTTGTTTATAATAGTCTCTAATGATTCTTTTTATTTCTGTGGCATTGGTTGTAATGTCTCCTCTTTCGTTTCACTTCTGATTTCTGTTACTTGGGTTTTCTTTCTGTGTTCTTGGATGCACAAGTCTGGAGAGAAATTTCCGTCTCCCTGAGGTGGAAACTACATGGGAGAGAATAGGTTTCGTTTCAAATACCACAGACTTTCACTGTTCTTTTTCAGTTTTAGTAGACTTTTTTGAATATTATTTTTTTCACTTGCTATATGTATCAAGGCCACTTTGGAGACTTTCATTGGTTACCTTTTTATAATTTTCACCAGTTTCACTGGAGAATGGGTCAGCAGAACTCCCTCTGTCCTGCTGGAAGCCTGGCCGTCCTCTTTCAAGCACATCTATTTATGTCCACTTCATACTGACTTTACACCTGCACCTAAAGTGACTGTGCCCATAAAGTGGGGAATCTAGGTCCATTGTGTCTGAGGCCATTTTTAATATCCAGTTTCCTATTGACACCTGCTTTCTTCTCATTATTGTAAATATTTGTAGTATTATTTTTATTGCTTACAAAGTCATATTTGAATGATTAAATGACATTACATAAGGGCAAAGACCAATCTTGTGATCAGACTTTTTCTAGGAAATCACTCCAATTTTCTGTTTACAGAGGAAGCAAGGAGTCATTTACTTCAGTATACACATTCACATACTGAAATGCAGAAAAGCTGATCTAAATTAGTATTTTCTTTGTTTTAGTTCATCTCATTTTAAATTAGTATTTGGAGGAATTCAGAGTAATATTGAAAAGACTCACCATCTTGATGATTTATTTTTCATAACTCAGATACCACCGGGGTCCTTCCTGCCTGTGGGACACTTAGGAAAATGTTCCTGAGTGAGGGGTCTGGGGTCCCTCATCTTCAGGATGCTGTGAGGTTTGCCTGCCCTGCTGTTTTGTATCTGCCTGGTCCCACCTGAGTGTGCACCTCTGGCCTGGGAGCTGGCTGAGTGCAGCTGTGCACCCCCTCTAACTGTCAACCCTCCAAAGTATTCTGTGAATTTAGTAATTTCCTGATGTTTTTAAATGTGGGGGAAGGAGGAAGTAATTGGGGAGCTCTGGGCTTCCTCAGCTACCTTCTCCCTGGTCCTGCCTGTGGTCCACACACTTTGGGATCTAGCTGGAAATTTCTTACCACATTTAGACCCAGAGACTTTTATCCAGAGTCTGGCTTATCAAAGCCTTTTCTCAACAATGGGAGGGAGGGTGTTCTTTAAAGCAATCCCTCTCTGCTGAGACAATTATGCGTTTTTCTTATTATTACATTTTTTAAAGGCTATATTACATGGGGACTGTAACTGGAGCCCATAGAGGGTATTTGTGAAAACTCTGAAACTGAACTTAAAAGAGATTTAATCAGATGTTCCAAATGAACTACATCCCTCTACAGCAACACAAAGTGTGTTTGTTTGTGTACTTGGAGCAGAGCCCCTCCTCCCCCGTGGAGACACTTTACAAAACCTCCATCTTTGTGCAGATGGCCGCGGAGCAGGTGTGCTGGCTTTGAAGGTTTGCTGTGTTAATGATGGTGTTTTCCTCTTCTGGTCTCACCCACTAAATACTCCAGGCTTCTCCACGGGCTGTGCTTATCAAGGCAGAAAGTAGATTGCTGTGGCTCCTTCCATGGGGTGTTTTCTAACAATGCTCACAGGCTCAGAGAAGGAAATCAGGGAGAGAATGACGACGTTAGCTCCTGTTGCCTCTCAAGGTGACCGTGCTATGAGAACAGCTTGGTGGCTGGTGTGAAAGGCCTGGACTTAGCCTGCTACAAACATTTCCCTTTTCTAAGGACTGTTTTCCTCTGGCACTTACATCATGCTGTTGGAGCCATGCACAGACCTCGGGGGAAATGACTCTGACATTCTGAAATCAAGGCAGGAGACAGGAAAATAGAACCCCGGGACGAGGAGCTCTGGGGGTACTCATGGGCTGATCTGTGTCACTGAAACAAGATCACATTATCTCAGGCCTTCCTGTCTTCACCAGACAGATTCAAAAAATGATTCGACCATAAATGTATTAAGGCCAGCCTCACTTAGGGAGAATTTACTCTCAAGTGTAGCATGTTTTCCCCCAGCAATGCCAAGTGAGGTATGATTAAAAGATTTTGGGCAGACCATTAGTTCATTCATTCATTCATTCACTAAACTAATATTTATCAGTTCTGGGTACTGTGCTAGGTACTGGGTGCTACATGCTGGGTACTGTGCTAGGTACTAGGAATAGATACATGACTGAACAAAACAGACATAAATTTTAATCATCATAATGTATTCATGTGTTTGTCTTTTATTGAATGAATGTTTGTGGAAACACCATTATGTGCCTAACAGCATGTTAGACGCCTGGGATAAGGCAGTAGAATAACACACGCAGTTTTGGAAGCCCCTACATCCTTGGAGATAATTATTTGAGATCACCCTAGGGTGTGAATGTAGCCTCACGTGTTGTTGCTTGGACACCAGTGGAACTACCATCTATAGTTCTACAGAGCTAGAAAATGTGCCTCTTAGGCTGGCGACTTCCATTGCAGTCATGGGTCTGTCCACCTAGGCTGGGTTGAAAAACAGTTGGGAAAATTATTTCATCTAATGAGCAAACAAATGCCTGGTTAAATTATTTGTGCATTCCCTTTCATCTTTTTCCAGCCACATTTTAATCATTATAGACCTTGAAGCAGTAAGTCCAGCAATGCTGCATTTCAGGGTTAGTGTCCAGCCCAGCTTCTAATTCCCTCCAACTCAGCACTTTGCTTCCACAGTTGGCGTTTTTATCTTCCCTCTTTCACTGACTAGGTGTTGATTTCAGGACTTGCTGATTATCTTTTTTTATTATTTTTAAGATAAATCAGTGTCTGTCCAGCACTTTGCTTCCACAGTTGGCGTTTTTATCTTCCCTCTTTCACTGACTAGGTGTTGATTCCAGGACTTGCTGATTATCTTTTTTTTATTATTTTTAAGATAAATCAGTGTCTGTGCTGATATAAATTGAATGACAGAAAACTGCATAATTGATTTACAATTAATTTCTGTGCATTATGTTTTTGAGAATCCAGAAATCTCCCAACTGTTTGAAATAGTTACTGTTTTTTGTCTCTATGTGAAAATGAACTTAGAATTTACCCATCATAGGGGTCAGTATAAGAGTAACCACATTTGCATTTCTTTCAACACTCAGGTTTGGTGATGGTTATACGGTCAAGATTTGGCTCTATAAAGGAACAAATCAGCACAGCGCTATTTCTGACTGCTTGAAGCTCCATTTTCCAGGAATCCAATTTAAGGTAGTACTGATATTCTGCATTACTTCTTTGTTTTCAGCGAAAAAATAATCTTATAAATGTATTTGTCTTTTTACTGTTTTATTCTGTGCTGCCATAAGATACTGCCAGCTGTCTTAGTTTCATTGCAAAGTAGAGGCCATACCTCCTGACTAAATCCAGCATGGATAGCTGATATTGCTTGGTCATTCTGCAGGATGACAAGCCTGCCTGGCTGCTTGGTGGACTGCCCAGGGCAGACGGTGGTTATGAATCACCCTTCTGTGGGCACAGCTCCATTGCATAGCTCATTGTGTTCAGGATGGAAGATGGCAAAAGTTAACTTCTTCCCTATGTTTGCTGGGGGTTAGAGGCTTGGTGACTTCAGCATTATCTCACAAGAAGAGCCCTATGCTTGGGATCATAACCCTCTACAAACCTAATCTGGTGTGGTCCCCGAACCAACAGTATCTTTATCACCCAGAACCTGGTTAGCCTTGCAGAATCTCAGGCCCCAACCTACTGAATCTGAATCTGCATCTTAGCAAGATGATCAGATGATTCCTATGCACGTTAAAGTTTGAGAATCACTGTCTATAATTCTTTTGGATAACTGTGTGATGCTAGTTTATCATAACTTCTAACAGGTTGTAGTCCACAGAGTAGCTGTTCCCTGTTTATTTAAACAATGACCATTTATTGAAATTCTACCACAGAAGAAGCATGCTGTGCAGGACTCTATTGTTCTTGCTTGAGTATGACTCTAAACGACCCTATGAAACAGGTATAATTGTCCCCATTGGCACACATGTAAACAAGGATCAGAACAGTTAAATATCTTACCAAGATCTTCTCAGCTAATGGTGAGAGGACACCTGAGAGCTAAGCCCAAGTCCCAGAGTGAAGTTCAGGGCACCTCCATCCACCTCTGCTAAGCCACATTAACTTCCTCCTTCTTGAATGTCTGTAGGCATCTTCTGACCCCTTAAAGAGGTCTTCCCCATGCTTGTGGCAAGGTGGGGGCATAGCAGTGGGCAGAGCAGCAATTCAACCAGGTGAATGCCACTTATCAAATGTGCTTTATGGTAAATTGTCACCAATAAGGGTTTATTGGAGACTCACAAAATTAACCTGTATCCCTAGTTGGTATTTATGTGTGTGGCTGGAAAATTTATTTGGTAATTAAATGTAGTATGATCAATTTTGTTTAATGATTGCTAATCATGTGACACTTTTTATTGTTTGGCTTTTAGGGACAGCGCCTTAATTTATTAGAATATCATGTGCCAAAAAGGTGGGGATGCTTAGCCGACCTGTTCAAAGTTCTAGAAAATAATAAGACCTTCTTGAATATCAAGCATTACTCCATTAACCAAACCACTTTGGAGCAGGTATAGTACCTTGAACGATTCAGCAGGTTGCATTTTGATACACTCATCAGGCCTATCCCAGCCAATTTAAAAATTAGCCAGATTACTTCTTCAGCTCACCATTGCTCTTAGTTAATCTTGCTCAGTTTTACAAAATTCTGATAAGGATGGTGAGTGGTAGGGTTGGTTTATTTTATGTTGTTTACTAAAAGTACATATTCAGTGGGGCTTCAATTTGTTTATGATTGAGCACTCAGTAAGTTCAAGCATGTCCCATTAACCTTCCCTTCTCCACTTTACCCAGCCCCCAAGAAACTAAGGGGACCCCACTTTAATGCAGTGGTAGCAAACTCAGGGGGAAACAAAATGCGCTTGGTTTACTGTGAGTACAGAAATGTAAAATATATCACAATTTCTTTCTAAAACCATACATAAGGTTTTGAGAATTTCCAGGTGATTTATTAATTGTCCAGAAATATTTATCATTCCTGGTGTTGTGTCCTCAGTGGATTTGCATGATTACGGTGATTTAGGGGAAGGTGGTAAATGAATGACTGTGGCTTTTAGGACAAGGTGGGCAGTATTCTGAGAGAATGTCTCCTCTGCTAATAGTGGAGACAAAACGAAGAGTTGAGAGTTTTTGTAAGTTACCAACTATTTTCATTACTGCTTTCAGGTATTTATTAATTTTGCTACTGAGCTGCAGCACACTCCACAATCTACTCTCAATCCGTCCGCTGACTGTCATCACCCACATCACCTACCCATATAAGCACTAGAGAAGAAATTTCATGAGGAATGACACCTTCTCTTTCACAACAGAGCTGCAGCACACTCCACAATCTACTCTCAATCCGTCCGCTGACTGTCATCACCCACATCAGCTACCCATATAAGCACTAGAGAAGAAATTTCATGAGGAATGACACCTTCTCTTTCACAACCATTAATACTGAAGGATCAGAAATGCATGCACACAGCAGAGGCACTGGAAGATATGCTCCAGGCAGTCAAGTTGCATTTTTTTCATAATTTTCTATTTTGAAACTTTGTTAATTAAGAACCAGCATCCTGGAAGGTCAATCTTTTCTGTAGACTTTTGGGGAGTTCCTCCAACACATTTACTCTCTTGGACAAGCCAGGTGAGTGCCAGCTTCTTCATGACCAAGGCATGATTGAATTGACAGAATCCAAATGAGACACTGTGCAGCAGGAAAGGTTGTCACAGATTATCCACTCCAAACATTTACTTTTAAGGAAACTGAGGCACTCCAAGGTTAAGAAAAAAACTTTCCTAACTTATACAAACAAATTCAGCAAAGTATGTAGTAACTAAACATTAATTTTCAAATATTTTTTAAAAATTTCTAAAAATGCTATTCTCAGAATTGTTGTCCTCAAAGTATTGTCAGATATAAAGTGCTGAGATATGGCTCCCAAAAGCTATATAAACCTGATATTTTGCATCCTCTAGTTAGTAAAATATAGGTTGTGATCAAACGAAAACACTTTCTTGTGACATTTCTTTACCAAAATAAGGTTTCACTAACTCTGTCTTTCCTGAATATCATTCCATATCAAGATGTTTTTAAATGGTAAGGATTAAGCCGATCAAGGATCACTTCGATGTGACTAATTTTGATTCCTACATATCACATAAGTTACACTCTCTTGAAGAAGTTAGTTTAGGGGTATATGATTTTTTTCTTCAATTTTTATAAAATTTCATTGTGAAAATGGAGGATGTAATCTTTTTTCTTATTGTTGAATCAATAAATACCAATTTTTTGCAACACAAACATGTTTATACTGCAGATAATAAACGATATGTGCTTTAATTTAACCTGATTCTCGAATGTAATTGTGTTTTTGCCAATATACTCCCTTGCATCTTTATTTGTGTCTGTAGGGATCCAATTTAATTTAGGTAAGGAGGAAATGAAACTACTCCAGATCTTTGAAAGTTTGAAAGGTTAAAATTTAATTGAGTTTTACCCTGTTATGTTCTGCTCTTAGGGGTTCTTTTCTGGTCTTTGAACTGCTTTATTCTTGAAGTTTTGCTTCAAGGTATGTCTTTGAACAATAAACAAGAAGAAAAATAAACCTGACATGCTAAAACACCACATCCCAGAAGACTGGACACAAAAGGTCAAATCTTATGTTAATGTTGAAAATGTCATTGCATTTATAAGTCATGCAGATATTTTATGCCTTTGAAGTTAAACATTTGTCCTAACACCTTTGGGTTTAAGGTCATGCAACTGAGATTTTTAAACAAACTACCTTCCCTTGAAATCATTCTGAGTAGAGTATTTTACAATACAGAGATAACAGTGATTATTCCAGTTCCAGTAATCTAGCATTTATTATATAGTTTATCTTTACCCATATATTTAAACAGATGATGTATTAAAACCCTCATGCAAAATCAAAATTGTAAAAAGCAGACAAGAAGTATGTAATTAAAATAGTAAAGACTAGGTTGCTTAAGGTTATTGTTAGCTTTGTTTAATGGGTACTAAACTGGTAAATAGTTCAACATAACCACCGCAAAACGTCTGACAAAACACACACACAATACACACCTACATGCACACTGGTAGGGTTCAAGAGAATGATGTGAATACTAGCTTAATTATAAATTTTCTTACCCAAATAAGGGTCATAGGCATTTTGGATTTTCAGACTGGTTTGACCATATTTCTTCTTTGGCTTTTGCTTTGGGCTATAGCTCAGTGAACTTTTATTTATGGTATGTTACAACTTAGTTTCACACACTTGAATAATTCAAAGCCTTTTTATACATATGCACATACACATGCACACACACCTCAACTAAAAGTTATTTAGTTCCTTCAACTAAAATTTATTGAGCCCGTTATACGTACACAAGTAGACGGTGGGTGCTGTAAATGGGGTTGGTGGACTAACAGATGAAAGAACCGTGATCTTTGTCCTTGAGGAGCACACACGCAGGTGAAGTCAAGGTGAGACCAACAGACACTGAGTACTCCCTCCCCTGCTAACGGGGCCAGAGTGATTCACCTTAACCAATGGTGTGGGAAGGGACTTTGTAGGATAGTTACCGCTCGGGTTGGCCTTTACAGATGGAGAATGGGGAAAATGACATGTAAGGGTAAGAGAATATCAGAGCAAATTGACAATATTTAATGAGCATGTGTTTTGCCTGTTACTTTGGGGGTTGCTGAATTTCCATGAATTCAAGAATCCAGTTTTCTCATCTTTAGAATCCCCCTTACATTCTAAGGTGGCTGCTAGATAGAGCTCTAGCTATCACAATATTCAAAGCAGAACAAAAAAAAAAAAAAAGGGAGAGAGAGAGAAAGAGAAATTGGACTTAGGTGATAAATGACCCCTGTTTAAAGAGCTTTCCCGGCAGTCTAACCCACGTACTTAGGCTTGTATTGTGTCATCCAGAAATACTCACATGGCCATAACTAGCTACAAGAAGGTTTGGGCAATGCAGTCTTTAGCTGGGCTCTGACCACTCTAAAATGAAATGAA
>NW_007739671.1:34513-34843 GCF_000696425.1 Galeopterus variegatus
TGGCGATGTAGCTCGTGGTGGGGTTCGTGTAGCACTGGGAGCGTGGCTTTGGGTAAACCCTTTTTAGGGTGCCATGATGGTCTGTGAGTCATTGGTTCTGCCCAAACATAATCATGTGAAAACTTTGCCTTAGCATAAGTTGGTGTGAATTATAGTCATAAGCTAGAGCAAGGCAGCACATCCAAGTTCCCTAGACTGGGCGTCAGGAGACCTGGTTCCATCACCAATTAGAGGTTCCATCTTATCCAAGCCGCTTTGCTTTCTTAATTTTCATTTTCCTGATTTTTACAATCATACAAGATATTTAAGGATGAAATCAGCAAAAATCTA
>NW_007739672.1:0-2430 GCF_000696425.1 Galeopterus variegatus
GTCCCAGATTTACAGCAGAAGAGCCAGAAATGCCAACGGGCATGGACAAAAACAGCCCCAGGAAAAACCTGCTCTCTCCAGCCAGAGGACCAGGAAGGTGGCAGCGTCGCAAGCAGAGATCTCTGGACAATAATCCTTCTCAATAATCCAGCCAAATACCACAAACTGTGGCCCAGCACTACCCATGCTGGCAAAGGCCACCAGGGTGCCCAGACTTCCACCCTGTGGACACTTTAGCAGGCGCCTCCTGTTCCTCTTGGGAGAGAAGGATGACAGTGGGTGGCAGCAGTGTCACCAGGGGGAGCCAATGGGGAGCAGAGGGCGTGCACTGCCTGGGGGGCCAGGAAAGAGAGCCCCCCAAATACTGAATTGTTGCAGTCACCTCTTTCTTTTTATCTTCATTGGCATTTTTTCTTTTTCTTATGTTTATAAAATAGAGTGTGCTGCCAAGTTGACTGGTAAAGTATAGAAAGAAGAGGCCTCCAGAACTTTCTAGGAGGAAGTTGGCTCACAGATCTCAGGAAACAAAAGAGAAGGAGCGCAGGCATTGAGAGGCAGAGCTGAACCCAGGACTGAAGGCTGCTCCTCCCAGAGGCAGGACAGATGCACCAGGGAGCTTAAACCAGCCACCACCCTCCAGGCCTGGACCTCCGGCAGGAAAGCTCTGTGAGGNTTTCTAGGAGGAAGTTGGCTCACAGATCTCAGGAAACAAAAGAGAAGGAGCGCAGGCATTGAGAGGCAGAGCTGAATCCAGGACTGAAGGCTGCTCCTCCCAGAGGCAGGACAGATGCACCCGGGAGCTTAAACCAGCCACCACCCTCCAGGCCTGGACCTCCGGCAGGAAAGCTCTGTGAGGTCAGAGAAAGAGACGGGGAGAGCCTGAGCCAGAAAAGGTTCCACCTTACCTCTGGGCAGGATGTTCTGGAAATGAAAATCCCTAAGATTTTTAACTCTTAGTTTGAGCCAGGCCTGCCTGTTGCTGCCTCCGTGCCCTGTGACTGTGCTCCCACCCCTGCCACCACAGCTTCGGCTTTATCCAGCGGGACACTTCTGGGAATACAGAAGTGACAGGGAAATTTGGTGAGGGACCATTTCTCATTTCTTGCAGAGAGGTGGCCAGAGGGGGAGCCGGACCCACTGCCCCAATTTTGCTGAAATTAACCTTTCTTCAGCACAGCCTCCTGCAACACTGCAGCACAAACAGGCAGATGTGTACTGATGCAGCGTGTCAGCTTGCAGACGGCTCTAAAGGATGTCCGTCAGCAAGATGGCCTTCTGAATTTTGTTTTATTTTTCTTGTTTGCTTTCAAATAACAGAACAAGTCAACAGATGCATTGGGCAGATGATGCCTTCCTAGCATTTAGCAAAATACCAGACAGCATTCGGATGCCCAGCAGATTCCTTGTTTCTGTTGGGGTGAGCAGGACCAAAGCCATGTTGGGACCTAAAGCCACGTGGGTGCTAAAAGATTTTAAAAGGACACAGTTTCTTTCTTGGCAGGCATTTCCCTGAGTTCCCTCTTTTTCCATGGTTATTTGTATTTTGAACCTTGGTTATGGGGCAGGATGGCATTATTTACACGAATGTAAAGTTTCCAGCCAGCCTGGAGCTGCAGACTAGCACATACTATCCAGACCCCAAGAAACCAAGGAAGACATCAGCAAAGCGATGCTGATTCCACCCTCCAGCAGGACCCCGAGAAAACAGCAAGGACAGGAGCAGGAACTGGATGGAGCCTTGGCGAAACCTTGCACCTGGCTCCTTGCAGAGCCCCCGCTGCTCACGTCCCCTCCCTCCTGCTTTTCATTTCCCACTTTCTATTTTCTCAGCTCCCTCTTAAAAAACCCCTCGGTGTATCTGAGCCTTTGTGATGGCTTTAGCCTGGCCGTTTTCCTTGAGGTTTACTGGAGAGAAGGGTTAGCCCAACATCTCTCCTCAGGTCACCAGTATTCCTGAATAAAAGCTGGCTTCCATGTCCACCCACACCTGACTTCTGAGTGATTTGCTCTCGAAAGGGGGCAGGCAGCCAGACGTGGACCTGGTAAGATTTTTGCAGTTGGTCTGAAGGGATGCAGCTCCTTGAACTACAGGAAGAATCCAAGCTTCATCTCTTTTCTCTCCACCAAGCCATCTGGTGCATCTCCTTGCCTCCAGACCACCTTCACCAACCCATCTTGGTCTGTACCTAGAGCCAGTTTAGTTTCTTCATGAAGAAAATTGAATGGAATTTGAATGGTATCCAAACAACTCCAACTATTACTGTTATCAGAAAAAATCTTTTGAATATGTTTCACCAATATGAGGGGTCTTCAAAAAGTTTAAGGAAAGATTCATCTTATCTTTTAATTTTATTTTCCATGAACTTTTTGAAGTACCCTGTGTATGTATAGTTTATATGGAAATATATATTCCAGTACTACCTTAGCAAT
>NW_007739672.1:3100-8975 GCF_000696425.1 Galeopterus variegatus
GAAGTACCCTGTGTATGTATAGTTTATATGGAAATATATATTCCAGTACTACCTTAGCAATACTGAGCATTATGTACAGAAATATAAATTACAAATGAATGAGACAAAAATAAAGTATGAATGTACTGGTTTGGATAATGTGCCCCCAAAATTCATGTCCTCTCTGGAACCTCAGAATGTGACCTTATCTGGAAATAGGGTCTTTGTAGATGTAACTAGTTCAGTTAAAATGAGGGCATACTGGAGCTGGGTGGATCTTTAATCCAATATGACTGGCATCACTAGAAGAGGGGGAGAAGAGTCACGAGATTGGGACACATGGGGGAAAAAATGCCAAGGATGGCTGGCACCACCAGCAGCTAGAAGAGAGGAGGAAGGATCCTCCCCTAGAGCTCTAAGAGAGAGCATGGCCCTGTTAATACCTTGATCTTGGACTTCAAGCCTCCAGAACTGGGAGACAATAAATTTCTGTTGCTTTAAGTCACTCGGTTTGTGGTAATTTGTTGCAACGGCTGTAGGCAACTAATACACTAAGTAAGATTTTAATATTTTCCTTCTGCTCCTCATCAGGTTGTCTTGCACCAGCTCTGGGGTATGCTCCCCCACTTTCAAGACCACAATGAAGGGTGTCCATGGAAGTCTGGGCCGAGGACCGAAGGCAGAGGCAGAGCTGTCAAGAGCAGGGTGCTCTGTATGGGAAGGTGTGACTTCCAGCCATAGGACAGGCCACAGGCATAAACACCGTGCAAAAGTGTGATGCTGGGGTTTTTGCAGTACAAAGGGTCAGAGGGAGGGAATTTTCCACTTGAAGCAGCCCAGACCCAATGACAGGATGCAGGTGGGAAAGAGGCAAACCTCCTGCCGTGGACTAAGACTGGCCACTGGGCTTCCTGGAGCAGGAGGGACTGGTCAGCCCCCACCCCAGAAGCTTCCATGTGATTGGCACTTGTAGGTACATCACTGATTCTAACTGGAACATTTAGAAAAGAGCTGCTGTTCCTGAATTGACAGTTAGAAGAGAGCCATTACTTGGCTCCAATGTGTTCCTCCCAGACTGCTCTGTTGGGCTCCGGATCCAATGGCCTGCTGCGTGCCTGCATCTGGGCCTCTGGAGCCTTCAGGTTCGGGATGTACACAGCTGAGGGTGTGCTGTTTCTCTTAAGCAGCTTGGACCCCCAAATCGCATGTGTGGTCAGTGCTAGACCATTTAAAAAGTTTCCCAAGCCAAAAATCTAGGAGTCATTCTGGATGCCTCCCCCATCCCCAATTTCAGCAGGTTCTCTTGATCGTGCTCACAATCAGCAAAGGCCTCCCACTCACTCTCCAGAATACACAGGATGAAGTTAAAACGCCTTAGCTTAGCACCCGGGTCTCCCTGTTGATGGACTATGGCAGACCCTGTGGACTGGCCACACGAAGCTTCTCCCAGATCCCTGTTTTCTTACATTCTTCTTCTGGAAAGCTAAATTCTTGATTTTTCTAGACACCATCCAGTCAGGGGTGGCCATATGACCCTGTTGTCACCAATAAGATGTAAATAGAAATACTGGGGAGGGCCTTTACTCCAAATAGGAAGACAAACTTGAAAGAAGAACGGATTTTGCCCTCTGCCCTTCTACATGGAATACAAATGTGATGTCTGGAAGTGCAGCAGCTGTCTTGTGACCAGGGGGGCCTCACTGGAGGGATGGTAAAGGAGAAAGAGGAGAGACTGGAACCCTGATGGCTTTGTGGAACAGCCACACTGGCCCTGGATAACCCGCCCTCAAGATACATGAGGAAGGGAAACCCTTAATGGTTAGCTCCTCTGGTCACATTTTCTCTTGCTTCCGAACAGTTGCATTCCCACTGGCACTGGAACGTCATAGCCAGTCACTCAGTAAATGTGAATTCCTTTCCCCGGAACCCTGATGGCTTTGTGGAACAGCCACACTGGCCCTGGATAACCCGCCCTCAAGATACACGAGGAAGGGAAACCCTTAATGGTTAGCTCCTCTGGTCACATTTTCTCTTGTTTCCGAACAGTTGCATTCCCACTGGCACTGGAACGTCATAGCCAGTCACTCAGTAAATGTGAATTCCTTTCCCCTTCCCCATCTTGCTTGCTGCCTGACTTATTCATTCTCTCTGCTTTCTGAGGAATTATCTAGAATTCTGGGAGGAAAGTTCATTATGCTGGCAGACTACTACATGGTGAAAGTAAGATTTGCAGGTGAGACAATTTTTTGGAATTCCTTGGGTCTGATCCTGACGAGTGTGGATGCAAAATCCCAAGTTGCTATCTCCCCTCTCTTGGCAGAAGTCTTGAGAAGCACAGTCTTGGGCAGACATCTTCCTTTCACAGCTCATCCACTCCACCCTGGAGGAGCAGCTGGCCATCTCCTCGTAGCTCATGGTTCCCTTGTCCTTCAGCTGTGACCTCCAAGCCACCCCTGCTGGGGACAATTCCACAACACTCGAGCCACCTTCCTCCCCAGGGTCCCAGCCCCCATTGCTCTGTGCCTCTCAGCTTCCTCCACGGACCCCACATCCAGTCAGAGCTTGAGACCTGTGGTTGACCTCCTAAATGGCCTGGGTCTGTCCAGTCCCCTGCACTCTCATTGTGGCCGCCTTAGTTTGGCCCGTGAGCTGTCCCACCGGCAGTCTGTGTCTGATCCTCCCTCACCCCTCATGGGCTCTGCAGCCTTTAAAGCAGCAGCCTCAGGTCACTTGTGTTCTGGAGATGGACTTGATCTGTGAAGTTGCTTTCACAGTGCTTTACATATTTAAAATATTATTTTCTAACGTTTAAACACCAGGACCTTTCACATACACGTTCCAATTTCCAAGTTCTCTGGAGGAATTGAGGCTCTGCTGATGATGGGCCACCTTTCTCCCACAGAGCTGAGAAGAGGCTGCCCCCACAGGGGTGCACTTTGCAGTCCCCGCTGGCCACTGCCCTGTCTCGCTGCCCAGGTCTGCTTTGACACGCAGGGCTCCTGGCAAGATCTTTCAGGCATTTGAGTTGCAAACCTCACTCTAAAACCTTCAGATACAACCAGCTGATAAGATACTCCATCTCAGCAGGGTTTTAATATAAAAATGGTCTTAATTTTCTTCAGTCCCTGTTCTAACCCAGACTCTATTGTGGCAGATTTCATAATTTCCTAGAACTTTTATTCTTTAAAATCAGTCCAGTCCAGTGTTTTAGAAATTGCATGTTGTGACCCATGAAAGCTATTTAGTGGATCACAGCCAGCATTTAAGAAAAAAATGAAATAGAATTGGTTGGAAGATATCAGGCTGCCTACATCGCACATAGCAAGGCTGAGTATTTCTGTGTGATACTTTTAATTTAGTTATGTACGTGCTTATGTATGTGTGTACTGGCTTGTGATATAAATCTATTTTTTACCATGTGTCCTAGCCTCCTGGTCTCTTCCTCCTGAAAATGCCCCCCAATTCCAAAGAGACAGAGAGAGAAAAAGTGGGAGGCTGCTCCCCCGCTCTCCCCAGCACCTTCGAGGTGGGGGACTGCTGTGATCTTGTCCAAGAATAGCTCCCCCTCCATTCTCAGGGTCTAGTTCTCTGGGATTACAATAAACCAAAACTCTTGTTCTAAAAAATGAGGTCTTCTACACTCTGGAATGGATCTCCACCAACATGTTCAACTAGAGCAGTTTTACCCTGTGTGCTCTGTCCAAACTCTTGCAGGTATTAATGGCTATTCCTTGAAAGAAGTCTTGTGCTCTAGCAAGTGTGGGCAGTGCTGGACTCGACAAAATAAATGGGTTTCTTGTCTGTGGAATTTCTCAGACAGTTGCTCCTGCCTAGGACCCCGGGCATGCTCCGTGCCGGCTTCCAGGAGGTGGGGACTGCCCTCGACCCTCTAGGAATTCTTGATGTAATGTTCTCTGGAAAATGCTTTGGGAAATGCATGGTTAAACCCCAAGGCTCTTTAAAATCTGAAAGAAGTTTAGACTCGAATCTTGAAAGGAATCTACAGAAAAGTTGGTCTCACTCCTTCCCATCCCACCCAATGGGCGATTCCTCTTTCTTGCCTTCATTCAGTGAATACACAGGCAGGTTAGACATCGATTCTGCCCTCGGCGAGCTCGTGGTCTATGGGCACAATAAGATGTGGATGTAAATGACTATTACATAAGTCAGAGAGTGTCTTGTCCCAAAGAAAAGGAGAGGAAAAGTGTCCCAGGCACTGTACTCAGAGGGAGGCTCCTGCCAGCTGAGGGGCCCATTGCTGACAAGAAGACTCTTTGACTTAGGCCTTGAAGGCTGTGAGAGATGCACACTTATGCAGAGGGGACAGGCGGCATGGACAGAAGGGGAGCTCTGGGGGAAAGCTCGAGCCAAGCTTTTTTCTGGGGGAAAGCTTGGAGGAAGAGGAGGCTGGGGCAAAAATAAGGGAACAGTGCAGGAGCCATAACTGCCTCTCAGAAATGAACTGTTGAACGAATGCTTCAAGCACAGAGTACAAATAGACAATAGCGACCTGGAGGTGGGCCAGATGCTGGACAACCTCACATATGGGGCTGGTGGCTTCCACCTTTATGCGATTGGGAAAAAGAAGCTATAGAGAGGTTTTGGGTCAGTGACAAGGGACTGTCCAGTCTTAGACAAAACATATCCAGGCAGGGAAGTCACTGTCTCAAGGTGGGATAATGTTGAAAGCCTTTCTCAGTGAGCCCTGTGGCTGCTGCCTGAGTCTTCTCTCTCTGGAACAAATAGCTGGACAGGGTGATGGTGAGGACTGAGCCTCTATCTGGCCTTGGAGGGTTTCCAGGGCTCCCTAGCAGTGGCGCCCACCCCCCACCAGTGGCCTTACTTCCGGGCTTGGCCCCCGTGGGGGAGGAGAGCCTGGGAGTCCTCTTCCCCTTCTCTGAGGGACAACCCCCAGAAGTCACCAGGACCCTGGCAGCCCTCCCTGTCTTGGTGACTGTGGGCTGCCATTTCCCTCCCCTGTCAGCCATCACAACAGCATGGCCTTGGAGAAGTGGCTTGTGTCACCAGGCTGAGCAGATAACTGTACCCAGAGCCGAGTCACTCTGCCCTTCCAGGTGGGCTTCTCTGTTTCAGGACAAACAGCACACAGTTTGTTGGCCCAAGAGCAGAGCTTGGAGAGGAAGCTGGTGGGCAACTCTGCCAGCCCGAGCTCTGCGTCTTCTTCAGGAGTTTCTTGGGTGGAGGGAGGGACGTGAAGAGCTGGGACCAGATGGCTCCAGCTGGAGTCATCCCCGGAAGACAGGCCACTTGCATCTCCCCTGATTCGCAGACTCACAGAACTGGAAGGGTCCTCCAGAGATCATCCCGTCTGTCTCCCTGTCTTGAAACGAGAAAACATCTAAGCCACCAGCTGGTGTCAAACGTCAGCACAGAGCCGAGTGGGAAGCAGGATGGAGTAGGTCGGGAGTGAGAACACAGCGCGGGGTGCCGGGGGACCAGCTGCGGGGCGGTGACTGCAGGGTGGTGGCTGCGGGCTGAGTCCCCAGCTGCAGAGCACAGAGGGAGCGGGAGCCAGGGCCCAGTGCAGTCACACTGCCCACGTGTGAGAGGACCCTGTGTGAGGAGCGCACGCTGCAGAAAAATCCCGGGATTGGAAGTCAGGCTAAGTCTCTAAGATGTTTGTACCCCTAGGCCACAGATTCCATCAAATGGACCCTATGAGAACCCCGGTGTTTTTGCCGTCACTCAGTCAGAAGGCTCCCGGGATTGGAAGTCAGGCTAAGTCTCTAAGATGTTTGTACCCCTAGGCCACAGATTCCACCAAATGGACCCTATGAGAACCCCGGTGTTTTTGCCGTCACTCAGTCAGAAGGTGCTACACTATGAAGAGAAGAGCTATAGAAGTGGTCTGCTATTCGCAAAATAATTGTTTGGC
>NW_007739672.1:10388-11267 GCF_000696425.1 Galeopterus variegatus
ATGAACATAACTATGCAATTTTTCTCTGGGGCCTCCATTTTTTCACCTGTAAAATGGGTCTGATGTAAGAGAGAACTAAAGTAATGCATGGAAAATATACCTTGCAGAAACTCAATGACAGGTGCGTGCTTTGCTGTACATTCAGGGAGTCTGTTTCCACGTCACTGAGACATGCTGCTGGAGCTCTCTTTTGTACGTAAAATTCTAGGAATATACGGTGGACTGTTGGTGTAACAGATCTGTTCGCCCTTGTGGGCTTCTTTTCGGTGCCTAATCCATGCAGAAATTCAAAGCAGATAGACTTACAGACTCCTGGAACTCCCATTAGGTGCCAGTAATAGAAGTTTCCATCCACCACCCTTGACAAGTGGGAATCGTTTTCTGAGTGTCAACAGCTGTCACTATGGGTGCTGGGGGGACTTGGGCATGGGGATGGGCCAGGGTGAGAAGTCCTGGGACCTGGCGATGAATGTGGCTTCTCAGGCAGGCAGAAGCTGGCAGGAGGCCACCAGGCCAGGAGCTGGGGGGAGGCCAGTGGGCCACTCAGAGCAACGAAGCTCAAGCAGTGAGTGGTTTTCAATCTTGGCTGTGTATTGGAATCACCAGGAAGGCTTTCAAAACTACAGCTGCCTGGGTCCCAGCCCTCGAGAGTGTGATTTAATTGGCCTGAGGTGTGTCCTGGGCAGCAGGGTTTTAAAAGTCCCACAGGTGACTTGAATGTGTGGCCAAGAGTGTGAACAGAGGAGCACAGGGCAGGGCACTGGGAGAAAAGGAGAAGGTGGGAGGGTGGCAGCATCTGCCAGTCATCTAGATGTGACAACACCCAGATGTGCAAAGGACAAAATAAGACCAGTGTCTGGGCTGGAATACAAAACCCTG
>NW_007739672.1:11919-14292 GCF_000696425.1 Galeopterus variegatus
ATCAAGTGATTTTTATCTGTGAGGAAAAGAAAAAGAGCCTGGGGCCTGGCAAGACCTGATGTCCTCTCTGATTATTTGCCTAAATGAAGACTTTCATTAACAAAATCATGACTTCTAGTTGCCCCGAACTGTTTTAGTTTTGAGGAGGACATGAAGCAGCTATTACATTTTACAAAGCAGGTTCTTAATCCATTGGTTTTTTTTTAATTATTTGGCTTTGCTCATGAGCCATTAATTGCTGTGCTGAAAGCTGGGGTGACATTAGCAACCTTCCATTTGGGAGGGGAGGTGGTGGAAAGAAAAGGAACTGCGAGCTGCTTTTCTGAGTATGAGTTTAGTCTGTCAGCTTTGACCTTTCCATTCTAACTCAATGCCTATTCAACAAAAACCTTGACATTTAAAAAGGCAGCAAATCCAGCCCACATCTTTATGTTATAGGCCGACCAGTTTTCAGATCCTTCTTTCTTCCAAGCTACAGCCAAAAAAGTAGTTTGGCATTTCTGCTGCTTCTGTTCCCTTGCTTCCTGAAAAAGGAAGGAGAGACAGGAGGTTGAGAGATAAAAGTGTCTGTTATCCGACGTCCGTTCGTCCTCCTAAATGTGCCTGTGTTTGCTGGTGGGGGGCTGTGTGTCTGCACACAGCTTTATTTTGCTTAGAAAAGGATGGGATGGCAGGTGTCAGGAAGCAAGATGAGACAGGTGGAAACTCACTTCGGTACACCTATTTTTAGTTTAGATTCTATTTAAGTGGAAGTGATAACTTCAAGGTAACTGGCAGGAGAAAATGAGTCTGTTTGCACAGTAATTGTTTTGCCCAAAAAAGGAATGAACATCCTTAAAGTAATCCAGAGGCTGAGTGAAGGGAAAAATCAAAACAGGTTACTTAGAGAAGAAGCTTTGTAGGAGGGCTCTTTAAAGAAATTAGCAGAGCCAGAAAAAAATACAGCAAGGAACCATGAGTCTCCGGTGACTCAGGGCATTATCTTCCTCTCTCCTGTGGTGGCTCCTGGGATTCTCAGTGCCCAGCCGGGAAGGTCGCTAGTTACGGAGTCTGGACAGAGTGGGAATGCATCACGACCCAGATAGATGCCACCCTGGAAATCATGAAACCCCAGTGTCCATTCCTTGACCACAAGCCTCTAACCTTCCAGATCCCTCTCACCCAGACTCCTATCATACCTGCACCTTGACCTCATAGAAAGGTGAGCCCTCCCTTCTCTATCTTTTGCCAAGACCCTCAACCCCCTTGTCCCCTGGGTCAACCCCACCGTCTTCCTGCTGCTGGAAAGCCCCCTCACTGTGCAGCTTAGCATGGCTGGGCACAGCTCCACCTGGAGCTCTCTTCTCTCCTCGGAGATGAAGGATGACCAGAGAGCAGGGGGCTTGTCTTGTCCACCTCATTACCTTGCTCAGCCTGGCCCTGAGCAGGACACAGTAAATGCGTGTTGAAGGAACATTTCCCTCTGCATATGAAGCAGGCATCCAGGCAGAAAGTAAGGGTTCTTTTGTGTTTGCACATGGTTGCTGCGTGATATGGGATAATTCTTCAGCCTGTCTTTTCCTTGGTTTACTTGAGCACATGAGGAAAGGAAACAGTAGCCCAAGGGTGGGCCAATGGCCTTGATACGGGGTGAGCACAGACAGACCATTGACCACTCAGAGGACAACAGTCATCATGAGCACGCACTGAATTCTACTTTAACAGGCAAGATGCTGCTGTGGGTCCTGAAGAGGGTAAAGCCTCAGCCCACCCTGTCTGTCTCCAGGGCCCATCACGAGGGTGGGGTAAGAGTAGGAGGAGAGGGAGTGGCAGGAGCAGAGGGGAGGGAATGGCACAGCAAGTGGCAGGTGTTGACACCAGAGAGCACTGAGCTGGGAGGAGGGGCCTGGACTCCCATCTCTGCCACCGATTCTCCAGATGATGCCAGCAAGTTCCGTCCCCTTTATGGACTTCCCGTTTTTTCTCATCCATTTTTTTCTCAATAAGACAAAGGGTCCCACTGGGTCGTCTTGGAGGTCCTTTTTGGCTCTGACACCCCATGACTCAAGTCCCATCAAGCTAGGATGTGGTCAGAACCTTTTCTAGGAATTACAATGTGTTCAGCTCACAGGGCTTTCTCTGGCTCCCCCCACCTACAGCACCCCGGAAAGGAAACTTCCCCAGCCCGAGGCAGACAGCAATGAGCATGTAACTGATCCCAGCAGGTGCATCCAGGCCGGTGGTTAGTGTGGATGCAGAAGGCGTCATTCGAGAAGGGAAATCTGGAGATCCGAGGCCAAGCAAAGCTAGATGCATCCTGTTTTTCTATTTGGGGTTTTCTTTCTGGCAGAAACAGATGTTTTCTCCATCCCTCAATTGTAAAAGGGGCCTAAA
>NW_007739672.1:15081-16604 GCF_000696425.1 Galeopterus variegatus
CTGCCATTGAACTTTTCCATTTCCATACGTTCTGATCAAAGTCTCTTCCGGCTTTCCAGTTCCTGGCTTTTCTCCTGTGTGCTAAGCCACTTCCATTATTTTTGCTTTCAATTCAATTTCATTAATTTTTTTTTCCCCCTGTGCTTGTTACTCTGTCTCTTCCTTTGGAAAAAATTCAAGTAAGTCCATGTGGTCTTGGCAGCCATATTACATTTCAAGAAAATTAAAAAGAAAAAATATTATTTGAAAATTATGGAAAATTGACTCAGCTCTGATTCACATTCAAAATAGATTTCCTATCTTGCAGAAACAGGCTTAGGTTGGGGGTGGGCAGGCTGAAGGATTTGAAAGACAGAACTCTTAGAACTACTGCTTTCCTCTTAACTGCCTGTTGAGACAATCGATAATCCCTCCCTTTTTAGTAGAGAAAAAAATAATTTAAAAATAGTATGACCCTTTTTAGCTCAAAGTTGTAAAGACATTGGAGTAGCAGATTTTGTTTCAAAATGACCTGTGTTTGAATGTCATGAAAGGAACAAAAATTAAAACCCCACATTCTCAAAAGGTAAATGTTAATAGTTTATTACAAAAGAATTGGCTGTTGTCAGTAAACAAGTGATCTGTTTGGGCACAGCCGTTATTTGTGTACATAATCATAAACTAATTTAAATATGCCTTTCAGCAAATCACAGGAAAGGAATATTTTGGCCCACAAATAATATTTTAAAGAATTTCTCTCAACCTTAAATTAGAATCAGATTTGCCTAATAGATAAATTAGGTGCAGAAATGATCGGCCTGCTAGGGAGCAGGGTTGCCCTTGTCAGCCTGTCCATCCCGGGGTGTGGTATTGGGGACGGCTGTCTGCCTCCTCCATTGAGAGGGAAGGCTGCATGCGGAGTCCCCTCCTCCTCTTGGGATGTGTATTTTTTCACCATCAACTTTAGGTTTGGACACCAACTGTTTACGTTTGGTATTTCCTCCTAGGCATCAGGTCAACAATTCCTGTAGCTGTCACTCGGGGAATGATGGGGTGAAGATGGGCTTCCAGCACAGAGCTACCTGGCTCGACAGTTACTCATTTTCTGCCAAAATAAACTTCATGATAAAACAACAAGTCATAGTAGAAACAATTTTTTAGAGTTTTTGACATGTCTTTAAATAATTTTCTGTTCCTCCTTGCTCTCTTTTTGTTGATTTGCTTTGTACTACAAAGGTAATTTAAAATGCTATGAATTGTATAGAAAGTACAGATTAAAAAGGAAGAAAATTGAAACCACTGTATATCTTTCTACCTAGTGATAAGCAGTATTAATATTTTGGTGGATGCTCTGTGTGTGTGTGTGTATACATATGTATAGACATTTAATCACCTATGCATTCAATAAGTATTTATTAGCACTCACTTATCATGTACTTAGGATATTAACTGATGGAGTTTGGATATGTTGTCCCCTCCAAACTTCATGTGGAAATCTGATCTCCAATGTGGCAGTGTTGGAAACTGATTGAGTCATGGGGGTG
>NW_007739672.1:17612-19286 GCF_000696425.1 Galeopterus variegatus
GGTAATTCTGTGATAGCAACACAAAATGGACTGAAACATTAACATAACTGGTATTATATTGAAATACTGTCTTGTACCATAGTATTTTTACTTAATATCTTCCCATGACAGTAAAGTAATATCTTTCAAAATAATATTTAATGGCCTTATAGCATTTTCATTGTGTGGGCATACCAATATATTGAAGCAGTGTAATTCTTGAACTAATAAATAAATATATACCAATTTATTATTTCAATATGGCTTAACATCTAAAGGCCCTTTCCCACTTAATCAGTATATTGTTATTTGTATTAGTAGTAGTATAATTTTAACAGTAGTAAGATCAACAATGCACATTTGTTACTTACTATGTGTCAACCATCCTGTGATTCATATTACCTATCAGGTTATAATACTTTAAATTCTCAGTCCCTCTCTGCACTGAGAAAATTGGAATTTTGTCTCTCTGCGTCGTTTAACTTCACCTCAGATTCTTCAAATTTTGGTTGATTAAAGCCAAAGAGAGATTATAAAATACCTATGATTTTAAAAAACATAAATATACATGCAAACAGGAGAATTTTCAAGCAGGACATAACAGTATACATTTCAGAGGTAAAAATCATTTGGCCGTTTTTGTTTTGTTGTATCTTAATAACATGTTTAGACGTGTCCTTTGCTTTTATAATTTAAAGCAATATTTTTTTAACTCTCATTCATGAAGGCTAAAAACTTTAGATCATTTTCACTACCGTCCCCAACTTCTTCCAATTTTAAAAGTAATATTTATAGTTCTTCTATGGCTACCCAAGAACCTCATGGTTACCTACATAAGTTTAAATACAATGTATAAAACTTCATCCATCGATCCATCAATTACGGGAGGTGTCTCTTCTTCCCCCACCACGTGAGATGGAGAAAGCATGTCCCTGGATTTCTTTCCACTNAAAAAAAAACAATGTTTATAATATAATAATTGTGCAAATAATATTCAATGCAGAACCAGGTAATAGAGACAAAATAAAACTCATGTGGCTAATCCTGTGATGCTGGAAAGGAAATATTCTAAATGAATTCTCTTTTCTTACCTTCTCAAAGAGGGTTTGAGAAGCTGCTCAAAATCATGACTTGTTTTATTGCTGCTTTTGCATTACAAGATGGCTCTCAATGATTCCTACTTTCTGGGGTTCATGCCCTTACATGGTCCCCTCCCTTAATGAATCATGGTTGACCCATGTCACCAAGAGAATATGTGGAAGTGACAGTGTGTTGTTTCCAAGGTTAAGTCATGAAAGGCATTGCAGTTTCCTCCTTGACTTCTCTCAGATCACTTGTTGTGGGGGAAGCTGGCTGCCATGTTGTGAGGATGCTCAAGCAACCCTATGGAGAAGCCCCCATGGAAAGGAACTGAGGCCTCTCACCAATAGCCAGCCTTGACTTGCCAGGCATATGCATGAGCCACCTTGGAAGCAGATCCTCCAGACAAGCCTTCAGATGACCACAGTCCAGGCTGACATCTCAAATGCAATCTCCTGAGAGACCCTGAAGCAGAACCATTTAGCCAAGCCACTTCTGATTTCCTGAACCACAGAAACCATGAAATGATAAATGTATACTGTTGTTCTAAGCTTTGGGGGGAAATTTGTTATGCTAAACAGATCTTAACTAACACAGACTTTACTACCTGGAAGA
>NW_007739672.1:20707-25158 GCF_000696425.1 Galeopterus variegatus
AACTGGTGATTAAGCTACTCTGTTATGAATGACGGGAAAAGAAGGGAAGACGATTCCAGACTAAGGAGAAGACTTGTGCGGGGCTCCAGAATGGAGACGAGGCGGGAGACAGAGAGCTGGCCAGCTTAGGGCGAGGCTTGTGTGTACCAGGGAGGAGGAAGACTCTGTGATTAATGGGCAGAAACTGAACATATTTCAAAGGTAGTGATCAGTTTTATGTATCCATTTGGCAAGGCTACAGTCCCCATTTATTCAGCCAAACGCTCATCTGGTGTGGCTGTGAAAGCAGACAGGATTAAAGTCCTCCATCAGCTGACTTTAGGTAAGGGAGGTTGGCCTCGATGGTCCGGGTGGGCCTAATTCAATTAGTTGAAAGGCTTTAAGAGCAGAACTGAGGCTTCCCAAAGGAAGACAAAGTTTTACTCTCATACGACCAATGCAGTGCTGCCTCCCCAACTTGCCCATTTTAAACCGCGCCCTCCCCCACCCACGGCATCTGCCCCCTCCACCCACCTCCCCTGTAGCGGCTACCACCACCTAATGTGCTGCCCCTGAATTCACTTGATCGCATGTTGCCTTCACTCGCGTGGGAACTCCGTGTGCTCTGCCTTTTGTTCTACTTTATTCACTGCTCCCATCCCAGCGCCTGGCACAGTGCCCGGCATGTAATAGATGCTCATTAATATATGTTGCGTGATTGCACAAATGAATGCGTTATGTGCTGATCTCTGCAGCACTCAAACTCACTTGCAGATCTGCTTTTAACAAGAGGGGAGGTTGTGGGGGGGGGAGGTGATCAGGCTCCTTTCCATCGAGCACAGTATTTCTCAAGCTTTTCTTCATCATCGTCCTCGACGAGCCTTTTTATGCTTTTATTTTCTATTTGCACTCCCCATGAAACTTTACCACCACAGACATCCTGCGTATCAGTTGATGCACTGTATGTATGTCTGTGCTTTATACACATGTAAAGAGTAACATGTTTTCACCCCAAGAACCAATTTTTGCCCTCATGAGGACAATATCGCTCATGTTGAGAACGCATGATTTAGCACAATAGAACATTTCAAAACACTTTAAATGAAATATAGCTAGCTTTTAAAAAACAGATATGCAACAGTTTTATAGTAGAAATGTGAACTTGGTGATCTGAGGACAAGTCTGAATTCTGTGCCATTAACCCTACAGTCATGTGTGCCATTAGCCCTCCTCCTGACAGCTAAAGCCTGAGCAGAGAGCAGTCAAAGAGTTCCCACTGGATTTCCAGACAGATTTGTGCCATCACCACATTCTGGGAGCACGGAGGCCAGGGCCAGCATTGGTCAGCCCTGTGCGTCATGTGAACCAGGGAGCCAACGCCCACCCAGGCAGGCTAGTTCACACATGCGCTGTGGTCACGGGAGGAGGGACAGTACCGATCCTTCTACCCAAATGCCCATCCCTGACTCCCTAAGCTGCCCTGACGGCCCAGCCGAAGACAACCCCTCCATATGCTGAGTGTCAGTGGGTCCATCTGACCCCAGCGTCCAGCAAGGTCGTTGGGACCCTCACAGAACTCTGCGCCTCTGGCTTATGACCTGTCAAGAAAAACTGTGAAACTTTGAAATGGGCAAAAATATATATACATTTTTTTTTTATTTTAAATGGGCCGCTAGATATTGTCTAGAAGGCTCTCCCATGGTTACCTGACTCTAAGAATCTGTGTCTTTCATTGCCTTTATTATTCAACTTTTTAAAGATTAAAGTTAATTGTGGAGAGTTGATGGTGATGTAAATTATTTCTGTTCATAAAAATGCAAATAATTTTGTCCATTCAAATTGCATTACCACCCCCTGTGGAAGAAGTCAGTTTTGCATCTATTAGCAAATTCACTTCAGCACTCCTGATTGCATATATGTATGTATGTATCTCCTTTGGATTCTCCCTTGAACTTGTTTCTCCATCTTACTGTTTCTCTCATTATTTAATCAGTTAAATAAAATCTCTGACCTGTGTTCATTTTATGTTTCCATGACAAATTCACTTCAGCACTCCTGATTGCATATATGTATGTATGTATCTCCTTTGGATTCTCCCTTGAACTTGTTTCTCCATCTTACTGGTTCTCTCATTATTTAATCAGTTAAATAAAATCTCTGACCTGTGTTCATTTTATGTTTCCATGAGAGTCATGTTTTACTCTTTAAAAAATATGAATCCTTTAACAGACCCAAGCAGAACCAACTGGAAATTTGGAATGTTCGTTGCCATGTTACTCTGTAGGCAGAAGTCAGTCTGCAGTTAGAAGAAAATCACACCGATGAGTCCGCGGAGTCAAAGATGAGAGAGGGAGAGAGAAAACCCTGGAGGCGTGGGAGGCCCAGCTTGGGTGTCTGCGAGATCCAGGCACAGCCCTGCCCTGTTGAGCCCACCCAAGTGGAACCTTTCGTCTGAGCTGCTTCAGGCTGGGTTTCCATCAACTGCAACCAAAAGAGGGCTCGTCACATAGCTCTCCCATTGTAGAGAGATTGGCTTAAGAAGCAGGTGAAGTTTCAGAGTTCCAGCTGGACATGTTTGAAAGTAGCAGGCAGCAGACATTAGTGGACCCAAACCCAGGTCCTGCTGCCGCAGGGAAAGGAGGAGGAGGAGGGGTGCTTCCACTGCCCAGAAAAGGTGAAAATCCCTCAGAGTCTGGGGAATTCATAGCCTGGTGACTGCAACGATTGACGAGGAGCTCAGCACCAAGGGCAAGCTGGTCCGGAGGGCACAGGCCTTGGAAGGGCACCCCCAGCGGCTCCAGTGCAGAAGCGTGCTGATGGCCCTTCCAGCTGCACCCGACGCCCTCAGAGGACATCCTCCTCGCCTGGGGACAGACCCCAGCTGGCTCGTCTCCCCTGCCTGCATCCAGTGTGGTGGACAGGCCACATCTCTTTCCCCTTTCACAAGCCTGGACAAAGGAGCAGGTGCCCATTGGGGCCTTATTAACAACTTTTCATTTGTATCCAAAAGTTTAAATATAAAATTAAAGATGAATGAAAGCTACCATGGGAAAACCAAAAGGAATGTTGCCAGGGCTTTGCCAAACCCTAGAGCAGTCGTGAATCTTTAAGGGGATGTGTTTTATTCCCTTGTAAAAATACCAAGTGAGGAATGGGGTGTGGCAGTCGTCAATCTTTTCCCAAGTTACTTTTCAAAAAACTTTTTATTATGCTCACACGTGCTGCGACCTAATGCTCCTGTGGTGTAGCGCTGTTGACGGACAATGGACTTGAGTCTAAGAGGCTTGGGTTTCAAACCTGGTTCTGCCATTCATTAGCTACATGACAATGGCTGAGTCCCTTAATCTCCCTGAGCCTCGGTTATCCACAAAATGGGATGCCACCCAGTTGTGAGGATTGCACGTGCTGCTGCCTGCCAAGCGTATGTCACGGAGGAGAGGAAGAAAAATGGGACGTCTGCAAGGAAATTGGCTCTCCAAACATTCAGCCCCTCCTCGATATTCCCCTCTCATTTCTACTTCCAGCCCTGGGAGGTGGGGAGCGGAGGAGGCAGGTGACTCTTCAGGCATATCCTTTTTAATATTTTAACTCAATTTAAATCGACTTTCATTTAGAATGGGACCAGCTGGAAGTCTATTCACGGGGCTGGTCCCACGCAGCCGTGAAATAGGAAACAGCCTTCGTGGGGTGATCTCAGTCCCTGCCCCCACCCTCCAGAAAACTCCTGCTTCCAGAAATTCTGCCTTCGGAGCTTCACCCTTTTCTTCCAAGACTCGATTCCTGATCATCCCTGCTCACCCCCCCAGTCATGGATTGGGACACCCCCGGGGCTACAGCAGCCGACTATGACTCGGAGTCAGCTCATTCCTCTGGCAGCCAGGCCTCCTGCGTGAAGGCGGGCCCTTGCAGAGCCCCTCGTTCTCAGCTGGAGAAGGGAGGTGTCCGGGGGTCAAATGAGACGGCTCACACAAGCTCCTGTCATGTCACTCTTTCTGTTGTCATCATTAGCATCATGTAGGTGCTTTTCCTGCCAGCATACTTTGCCAGAGTGACAGGAGCGGAGGACACCAGCTCCCTGGGTGCTCAGAGGTCTGGCAGAGGCACCATGTTACTGGGAGAAGGACCTCGTGCACTGTGAGGGGGGTCCTGGTGAGAGCTGGCCTTGCTAAGGCTGTCTTCCTGGCACTCCACGGGCCTGCAGCTCACGTCTCCTCTAGGAGGGCAGCCAATCCTGCCTCGTTGCCACAACACCTGTGAGGCAGGTGCCCCCTCCCCCGCCGCTGCCCTGCCAAAGAGCCTCGGGTGCCTGCTCGTCCCCCAAGCCCCTGACTACCCCAGCATCTCAGGGTCTCCTGCTCACTGAGCTGGGGAGTTAAGCCGGGTGGGTTTGAATGACTCAAATATTGGACTGAGCAGTAGAATGAGTCTCATCGCAAAGGGATAATGCACATTCAATTTCAAAACAGTTTGTA
>NW_007739672.1:25780-31380 GCF_000696425.1 Galeopterus variegatus
ATCTGTAAAAATCAGTCGTTTCCACAAGCAAGTGTCCATTGTGTGTCCTGCGACCCATTTTCTCCTGTGTGGGATGCTCTTCCCCAGAGAATCTGCCAGGAGAAATGCCCTGAGTCCCCAGATGGAGCACAAAGGCCCCACCTTTGGGTGCCTTCCCTGAGCCCAAGGGTTGCAAAGGTCAGGGATGCCCTCAGCTGCAAGCTCACCATGAGCAGACTGTGGGGTCCCACAGATGAGACACTTACAAAGGCCATACATGAAGCAATCACCCAACAAGTGTATCTCTATGCATACATCCATCCCTTCCCTTCTTCCTCCCTTCCTGTCTTCCTTCCTCCACCAATGCGACGGCTAGCTATTAGTCACACGATATTAGCTGATCACTGAATGGCAGTGGGCTTTGGCAAGAGCCCGTCTGGAGAGGGGAAGCCACAGGAAGGGAAGGAAAGTACTGGAAAGGAGGAAACCTGATCTGTGGCCGGAATCTGGCTTTCCGCTACTTCTCACCTGAATTAAACTTAACCCCCTCCCTGGCCCCAACTGCTGCCACCAGCTGTGGGGGCCAAGCGGGGTGTTCAGGGCCTCCGCCAGGCTGACCAGCCTGAGGCCGAGCAGACACATGGGGACTGTCTGCCCTGCTGTGACTGCAGGACTTTCCTCCTGACAGCTCAAGAGGATCAGAGTGACACTGGAAATGTAATCAGGAGAGCTGCCATTCAGAGAGCGCGGCCCCTGCAGCGTGCTGGCAAGGGAGAGGCCAGCACAGCTCCTGCCAGGTGGGCACTCACAGCAGGAGCAATAGGGCTGTGGTCCCCCGGGGGTTAACCCAGTGCTGACTAGTTACAGATGCCATGAGGGATGCTGTGCCATTTTTAAGCATCTTTTGACTTCCATGTCTAGCCACACGACAGCTCAGACAGGACTCCTCAGTGGTGCAGCCCCATGCAGACTGACCCTCCTGACTTTCTGCTTCACTCTCTCCAAGCCACTTCCCTTCTGAGGTCTCCCCATCCTATGATGATCTTTAGGAGCCACAGATCTGCCCCTGTCTTCCTTCTCAGCCTTCTCTGAGGAGCCCACGGTCAGCGTGATGATGTCTGAACCTCTCACTTCAGCATTCTAGAACCTTCTCTGATTGACTGGGGCCACATGCACGTCCCTGGTCTTAGCTCA
Organism: Galeopterus variegatus; assembly: GCF_000696425.1. Taxonomy (NCBI): domain Eukaryota; kingdom Metazoa; phylum Chordata; class Mammalia; order Dermoptera; family Cynocephalidae; genus Galeopterus; species Galeopterus variegatus. Next base: position 26,954 of record NW_007739672.1, read on the forward strand.
CAACACACGTTCCACTGGCCCTGGCACCCTGGTCTTTGCTCAGACCATCCATCGGGTCCAGAATACCCTCTGCCCGGTCTCGTTCTGGAGTCAGACGGCCAGAGTTAACATCCTGCTTCTCCACTTACAAGTCATGTGACCTTTGTCAAATTATGTCACATCTCTGTGCTCCAGTTTCCTCATCTGTAAAACGATAGCGAATACTAGACCCCACCTCATAGGAGCGTGGTGGGATCCTAAGATTTAAAGTGTTAAGTGCTTAGAACACAAATGTTAGCTTCCATCATTGTTATCTCCCTCAAGGGCCAGCCCAAGCCCCACCTCCTCCAAAGCACTTTTGATGGCGCCGTAGCCCCACTCCTGCTCACGTCAGTCTCTCTCAGGACTCTGAGCCTCTACCTTAGCCCTTGTCACCTTCTGGCTGGCCCACAGCGCTTTTGTATGAGTCTGACTCCCTCAGACTGAGTTTCTGGAGGAAGCGCCTGGCACAGAGAGGGCAGAGACTGGTCAGAGGGTGGAACAGCAAGCCTGTGTCCTGCAGACACTGGGCTCAGAGGGCGATGGCCCATCTCCCATGAGGAAGGTGTCAGCAGCCACAGGGCTGAGTGGGATTTGCATGCGGGACTGCTCAGCGTAGCGCCCGACCAGCTAGGGCACAAGCAGTATTTCTTCTCTTCCTCGGTGCGCACAAACCAGCAATGAGATTTGAACCTTTTTTTTCCCACTTGTCAAAGGTCATTCAGATTCAATGTCAAAATCAAGATATCTGAGAACTCTGCACTGGGTCCCCCAGGTGTTTCTGCACAAGAGCAACGTCTCAGGAGTAGTGATGAGGGTCTGGAGTTTGAGGACAGTGGCAGGAAACCATTCCCAAAGGACCACCAAAGGCGCTTCTGGCTGCAGCCTGCAGGGGAGCCAGCATAGGGGACAAGAGGCCTCCCCCGATACTTAAAAGTCTCTCTTTTCCTGTGACATCCAGAGATGGTCAGGCCCCATGGGAATTAATCTAGGGAGGCAAGTTTGGGCTCTGTCTTAGTTTGGATTCCCCTGCAAGCAAACCCCCAGACAAGGATCAGTGCAAGTAAATTGTTAGGGAAGTGATCCCAGGAAACAGGAGGGGCGTGGGGGAGAGAGAAGGTAGGAGAAGGCAGCTGGTAATGGTGTGTCACCAACCAAGTCACCACTGTGGGCAACTGAAGCTTCATTCCTGTGTATAGAACCCACAGCAGGGATCTCCCACCCAGCAGGAGGGAGCGGGGGCCATTAAAGCCAATTCCACCATCCAAATGGTAGCATGTATCTGTATTGATTTGTTTTTACAACTGAATAGTATTCCATTGTGTGCATAAACCACATTTTGCTTATCCATGTGTCAGTTGATGGACACTTGCGTTGTTTCTATTTTTTGACTATTGTGGATAATGCTGCTGTGGACACACACGTACGAGAGGATGTACACTTTCGCTTCTCGTGGGTGTATACCTGGGAGTGGAATTGCTGGGTCATGTGGCAACTCTGTGCTTGACTTTTTGAGGAACTACCAACCTGTTTTCCACAGTGGCTGCACATTTTACATTCCCACCAGCAGTGTTGGAGAGTTCCGATTTCTCCACGTCCTTGCCAGCACGTATGTTCTGTTGTTTTGATTATAGCTGTTCTAGTGGGTGAGCAGTGGTACCTCACCGTGGTTTTGGTTTACATTTTCCTAGTGACCGATGATATTGAGCATCTTTTCATGTGCTTATTAGCCATTTGTATATCTTCTTTAGAGAAATGTCTGTCCAAGTCCTTTGCCTATTTTTAAAATTGGGTTGCTTGTCTTTTTGTTGTTGAGTTGTATCTCCTGATTTTGGATCTCCACGAGGTTCTATCTCCCTCATCCCCAGGCCCAGGTCCTCACAGCAGTCCACCCCCTCACCTCGGCCAGTGTGAGTGAGCTTTCTTTTCAATTCTCTTCTCTTTCTTCCTTTCTTTTTTTTTTTTTATAGGACTGAAGAATTCTTTTCTTTTACCCTAAAAAAAAAAAAAAAATTTTTTATAGGACTGAAGAATTCTTTTCTTTTACCCTAAAAAAAAAAAAAAATACCCTGGGTATCTTTACCTAAATACCCAGATATTAAACTTCTTACCATTTCCATCTCCTTTCTTCTAACCCCCTTGAAAGGTCCTAATTTCTCCTTTGGGTTTTTAGTTTGTGTAATCAGCACCTCCAGGCACACCTTCCCCTGTGGGCACTGCTGCCCCAGCTCACTGGATATTTGGGACTATTTTCAATTTATCCATTAAACCTTAGATAATTAACATAATTCAGAGACTTCCCCATTTGGAAGGAAAAGAGACATTTGCCACACACTCAGCCATGGATTCATTAAGAAACTCATCAGCAAGGGGCCATTCACTGGGCACTTCCCCCACAAGACAAAGTCACAGAAGTAAATGGGACTCTAGACACCAAGAAGGAATTTCCTTTCTTCCTAAGCCTAACGCAATGAATTCTGTCCTTTAAGAGTTCCCAGCACTTCCAGAAAGGAATAGAACATACAGATCGTGGTCCAGCCTACATTATGTCCCTGGCAAACATGGAGAACATGAGATGTATTCTCACAAAGCATTCAGGGAGGTCTCTTTGACACGACCGCCTTGCAGCCCCCTGCAGGTGCTGGGAGGAAGACCACCAACCCTCTCCCTCTGCTGGGGTGGAGCCCCCTGCAGGTGCTGGGAGGAAGACCACCAACCCGCTCCCTCTGCTGGGGTGTGGCAACTCCTTCCATCCAAATGGAACCTGCCACGTTGCTTATTAACTTGCTCTTTCTGCCATTTTGCTCGTATAAAAACAAGTGTATCTTCCAGCCATGTGGATACTGGAAAAGAAGAAATAAAATCAAGAAACTTCAATCACAATTCAGTTGTTCACACACAGGGACTGGACCAGCTGCTCAAACCACACAAGTGCTGGCTGAGCTCCTGCTAAGTTCCACGTGGGCTGGGCCCTTGGATGTGGAGGGGAGGGAGACCGGTGGGAGACCCATGTGCAAAGCAGAGTGCTGGGCATCTTGGTATCAGTGCAGGTGGAGCGAGAAGGGACACAGAGGCCTTTGTCAAAGGACATTTGAACCAGGCTGTGAACTGCCACAGGTGGGGAAAAGCCTTCCAGACAGGGAACAGTATGAGCAAAAGCAGGAGTAGGGGTGTAACCATGCCAGGCGTCCCGGGGGCACAGCAAGGGTTTGGTTCAGCTGGACACACAGAGCGGGGAGAAGTGGGACCAGAAAGGCCAGCCAAGGCCAGAGGGCAGGGGCCTTAAGTGGCTCCCAGGCTTCTTTCCAGTCTTTCTTCTCACGTCTGCACCATCATGGTTTCTTCTGCTATTTGGCCTGTCCCTGTGGCCCTGATTCCACGTAAGAGAATCTGAGATAACGGGCATGGCAGCTCTTGAGCATAATGCACAGGGCGGACAAGACACCACTCTCGGGCTGAGTGTTTTCCCCTAAGAAAAGGAAGCCCCTTCTGTCATGGATTCCAGGCAAGAACGTATGGTGCTTCAGAGAGTCTGGAAATCCAGTGGTATTTCTGGTGGAAGGTGGGAGGATTCCCATCAGATCTGCCTCCTGGACCTGGAGGCCATCAGCATCTCTCCAACCCCTCTTCCCTTTCCAGATACAAACCAATCTCCTCTCACATTCAGCTTCCTCTCAGTGCTGGTGTGGCACTGAGGCCATGTGTCACTGACAGGATCTGCCGGACCGAGTGAGCTCTGGGATGGGGGAAAGCAGGCAAGTCATCCTCTTCCCTGGGGAGGCAGCAGGATGCAATGACGGGAGCCCAAGCTCTCACTCTGACTCCTCAGCTTCCCTCCGGGGACGAAAGCTCACTGTCCTGCCCTGACACCGTTACCTTTTTTCTCTTCTACACCCTGGACCCTCCCATAGCTCCCACCTGACTCACCACCTCCTGCCGATGGCCACCAGACACCTCTGCTCTGTGACCGCCCGTCTGAAACTTGACCACAGCCCCCAAAGCCACAGTGTGAGAGAATGCAGGGAACCTAAGATTTGCATCCAGATGGGGCTTTGAAGACAATCCGGCCCTTTAATTTGAAATCTGTTCCTGTTTCGCTTGTTTTTTCAAGAGTAGAGATTTTATCACTAGAAGCTCCCCTCCAGCACCTCTGCAGAAGGGCTTTTCTACTGTACACTCACGCTTGCTTTGCATGTGTCCCCTCTGTGAACCCACATTTAAGAGGTAAACTTAGGATAATATAATCAGCAGTAGTCAAAGTAGAGCGTTCTTTTCTTTAAATAAAACTTTCTTAAAATAAAAATAAAAATTTTTCTTCTTGCAAAGTAATAAATATTCATTGTAGAGAAAAATAGAAAATGCTGAGAACCAAACAGTAGAAAATAAAAATTATTGTCAACATATACAAA
>NW_007739672.1:34215-34841 GCF_000696425.1 Galeopterus variegatus
TAGCATGTATCTGTATTGATTTGTTTTTACAACTGAATAGTATTCCATTGTGTGCATAAACTACATTTTGCTTATCCATGTGTCAGTTGATGGACACTTGCGTTGTTTCTATTTTTTGACTATTGTGGATAATGCTGCTGTGGACACACACGTATGAGAGGATGTACATTTTCGCTTCTCGTGGGTGTATACCTGGGAGTGGAATTGCTGGGTCATGTGGCAACTCTGTGNAGAATGCAGGGAACCTAAGATTTGCATCCAGATGGGGCTTTGAAGACAATCCGGCCCTTTACTTTGAAATCTGTTCCCGTTTCGCTTGTTTTTTCAAGAGTAGAGATTTTGTCACTAGAAGCTCCCCTCCAGCACCTCTGCAGAAGGGCTTTTCTACTGTACACTCACGCTCGCTTCGCATGTGTCCCCTCTGTGAACCCACATTTAAGAGGTAAACTTAGGATAATATAATCAGCAGTAGTCAAAGTAGAGCGTTCTTTTCTTTAAATAAAAATTTCTTAAAATAAAAATAAAAATTTTTCTTCTTGCAAAGTAATAAATATTCATTGTAGAGAAAATAGAAAATGCTGAGAACCAAACAGTAGAAAATAAAAATTATTGTCAACATATACAAA
>NW_007739673.1:0-3446 GCF_000696425.1 Galeopterus variegatus
TTCTTCAACTTACCTATCATCCATTAGCTTTGCCAGAAAATCGAGATGAATTAAATCTAGATGCTCAGACCTCTCATCTCCTTTATGCTACTTATAAATTGCTTAATACAAGTAATCCTGATCTTGCTCAGGACTGCTGGCTATGCTTGGTCATGGGACAACCTATACCTGTAGCTTTTACATATTTATCCCTTAATTACTTGACCAATGGTCGGTGTTCTTTAACTGCTCCTTTGCAAGTGCAGCCCTTACAGTTTCATAATGTCACTTGTTTTCTCTCTCCTATTAATAATAGTTTTGAAATTGATGTAGGCTTTGCAGCTTTTGCAAATTGTCAATCAATAATCAATGTTTCTACCCCTTTATGTGTTCATAATAGTTCAGTTTTTGTCTGTGGCAGCAATAGAGCTTATACCCAGCTGCCCACTAACTGGAGAGGATTATGTGTCTTAGCCTTTCTTCTTCCTGACATTAATGTTATACCAGGAACTGAGCCTGTACCCATCCCCACTTTTGAACACATAGCAGGAAGAGCAAAGAGAGCTGTACAGTTTATTGCTTTACTCACTGGATTAGGAATTACTGCCGCTGTAGCCACTGGAACTGCTGGTCTTACACACTGATAGGATTAGTGTTCTTATAAAAAGAGACACTAGAGAGCACTCGTTCCCTCTCCCTGCATGCACTCCTAGAAAAGTCCATGCAAGGAGGTGGCTGTCCACAAGCCAGGAAGAGAGTCCTCACCAGAAACTGAGTTGTCCAGAACCTTGATTATGGACTTCTAGCCTCCAGAACTGTGAGAAAATAAATTTCTGTTGTTTAAACCCTGACAGTTTATGCTATTTTGTTTCATGGCAGTCCAAGACAACAAGTACAGTTCCTTTTTCTCCTCTCTCTCATAACAGTCACAAAAGAATTTACAGTGGTAAGTAACTTGTGGGGGAAACAAATCTGGCAAATTATTACAATTTTTTAAATTAATTTTTTCCTGGATCTATTATAAAAGCGGAAATAGGGCAAAGTTTAGAAACTTCTGATAGAACCTTTTTTCCCCCAAAAGTTAATATCCACATTTAAAGATAAGAAAACACAGACTTAAGGAGATTTTATAATTTGACCAAAGCTACACATTACCAAACAAACAAAAAAGGCAATGAAGTAGCATGTCAGGAGCCTAGAAAATCTTTACAAATGGCAGAATTAAATTTTGTGCCACCTGCCTATGTTTAGATATCTTATGGACAACATGAATACAGTTAAAATGCACAAACCTTAATGTGAGCTGGCCTCGTGGTTTAGTTTCACTAATTATAAGGGGACCAAGAGGGCCAAGATGGACGGACAATCGACCAACTAGCACATCACATACATAGTAAGGAATTTGTCCTCACCCAACGAGGGATGCTGCCTTTATCACAGCTCCTGGAAGCCAACCACTAAACCAATGAAATTTTCTTAGTGATAAGAGTGTCTTTGTTATTCATGGTGGGCCCCTGGACCACAGCTGGTAGTTTATGCTAACAAGGTGACTCCTACTGTCCCCTGGGGTCTCGTGCTATTAGTCCAACCTCTGGGAAGGAGGTTCTGGAGAGTGCCTTGAACCTTACGGACACTAAGTCAATTGATCATGCATATATAATAAGCCCTCAATAAACACTTTGGATACTGGTGAGCTTCTCAGATTGGAAATACTCTGTGTGTATTGTCTTAGTCTATGGAAGGAGGATAATGCATCTTGAGAATGAAGGAAACTTTGCTTTGAGCTTCCTCCCAGATTCTGCCCTTTGTGTTTCTTCCGTTGGCTGATGTTTAATGTATCCTTTCTCTGTAATAAGTATAACCATTCATATAATAAGCTTCAGTGAGTTCTGTGAGTCTTTCTAATTGTTGGGGGCCTGAAGCTCCACACCCCTTCTTGTGAGACCGCTTCTCCTTGACAATCTGCTCAGATGGCCATGCTTTACATAACTGCCTCGAAATCTTTATGCCAGAAACTGATTGCTCCTGGCTATGCAAGTTAATTTGCAAGTGACCTTTTATCCTTCTCTAGAAACTGTTTAACCATAAACATTCTGGGTGGCAACCTTTACTTTGAATGTCCTGTCTTTGTCTCTCCTCAAGATATTATCATATCTTTACATTCCAGACCCTTTGCAGCATGCCTGCTTTTTCCTATATAAGATGTAACCTAAGAATCAATAAACGAGACTTGATCAGAATACTGTCTTGTCTTCATTTCTTGTGTCTCTTGTCCCATCCAATTCCCACTCCCCCCTCCAGGGTCTGCGTTAAATATCCCGCGGGTCGGGACGCAGAGGACATGGAGAGGGAGGGGAAGCTCAGGGGGTGCCTCAAGACCAGGTGGCATGACGACCCCTCCCAACGCTCTGCTCACTTGCTTTCAAGAGCTTGTTCGTCTTTGTCTTCTGATGTTTCACTCCTGGCACTGACACGCGAGACAGACATTGTTCATCTGCCACAGTGCTTTTCTCACTTAACCTGCAAGCACCCTAGAGTCCTTTTCTGCAGCACTGCTAATCAATCCAAGTTGGTACACAAGATGAAAATCCTTCACCATCGCTGCCCTGATTCAAAAGGGACAGGTAGTAAGAGGGGAGACTTAAGGACTCATGTTTCATGCTTGCCCATTGCTTTGAAACGTCAAAACATTTTTAAAGTTGGGTCTGGGTTTACTACGCATTACTGAAGCATATTTTTCTGTAAAAATGATATTTTTCTTCTTCAATCAAAGGTAAAAGAAATATTTTTTAAAAATTTAGTCAAAGACAATTTAACCTGGAATCTAAGCATTGTGGCCCAAAGTGGCTATTTTTTTGTTGCGGTTGATGTAGGATGGACCTACCAAAGAGGATGCTGGAATTTAAGAGAGTCTGTGGCTGATGCTACATCACGTACCTAATGCAAAGAGGCCAGAGGGGGGATCAGGATATAAGATTCTGGACAGCGAGGAAGTGTACAAGGTGATCCTCAAGGCCTCCACCAGCTCTAAACATGTTGATACCACAATTTGCAAACTAAGCCAGAGTACATTAGTGTTTCCCAGTGAATGGAATGAGTGTCCTAGTGTCAGTGGAATGAAGCCGGTGCTCTGATCCAGTGGCATGAGAACCAGGCACAGGAACCTGGTTTGATTCCACCAGGATCTCCAGTTAATGAGCGATGCTCAGATATGCTACCCTCTTCTGAAATCCTGAGTTCCAGCTGCTTACTTGAAAGTAAGTGTGTGAGTAATAAAAGGCAGGGTTAAGTTAATGGAACAGGCATGGTGGCTTAGGGAAACACTGACTGTGTATTGATGCAGTGTTGTAGCCTCAGTACTGATTCCACGTGTAGACTTTGTATCTACTGTGGATACACCTGAGTGTTGTGTTCATGTGTCTGTCTCATAATCACAAGTGATCTGTGTTAGGAAGAGCTGAAACCCC
>NW_007739673.1:4294-6214 GCF_000696425.1 Galeopterus variegatus
GATTCGCCCCGGCCGCCTCACTCCTGAGTTCTGCTTTTCCCTGCTGTTCCATGCTCCCTGTTCCCCACCGTCATCATCACCACACTTCCCTGACATCTTCAGCTTCTTTGTCTTCTGCCTTGGTTGGCAGCAGTCTCTGCCCCAGGACATGGCTTTCCCTGTAGCCCTCTACAATAGAGAGGTCATTTCCCCAGGCCTCATGCAACTTGGTTCCTGGAGGTCGGCTCGGCATTCACTGGGCATGGGTTCCACACCACATTGTGACTTCTGCTCTTGTGGAAGCTTCTGCCCTCGTCCCCTGCAGCTCATGCCTACACCTAGTTCTTCTCATGGCTTCCTGGCCACTCCTCCAATTCTTTAGCCTCTTGGCAGCTGGGATTCACTCTTCCTTTTTCCCACATGCCATCGTCATGAATGGTGTTAGGAGCTCAATACCTTGGCCTCCTGACTGGCCTCAACCTCAACAACCTCCACTCAAATCCCCCCATTCACCTCCCACTGGACCTTCTTATTTCTTGAGCTGCTTCCAAAGTCTAAAGCTCCAGAATCCCACATTCTGAATGCAATCTCTTGCTCTTCCCCTTCTCAGACAGCCTCTCTCTAAGCATGGTTACTCCTTGACCCCTAGCTGCTTGATTACTCCATTTTCTCCCCCTCCACGTGGCCCTCATGCTGCTCCCTCTAGCCTGGAACACTAGCCTGTGCAACTGACTATCCCCACTAGACACGCACTAGCACACACAGCCATGGCCCTTGCCAATCGCCGTCTGCTATGGGCCTCAGTGCTGCAGCAACTGTCCGTCCTGTTTGTCTTTAGTCTCATCCTTTCTCTATGCCTTGCTGTCAAAACCACATGTCTGGATCAGTACTAGCATCCGCCCCCACATGGCACCAGCACCAGACAAATGGGATCTTCGGATCACTCAACAGCCTTTTAATTGTCCTACTTCCCTCACTGTCGTGCCACACCTCCACCGCCCCCCTCAAGTTGCCAATCCATCCCTGTTCTCTCCTCCTGTCCAACCTAGGGAGGAAATCTGAGGCTATTAATCATGAAATATGTACATTTCCTCTTTTCACACTGTTGTCCCCCCAAATTGCTTCCATATTCCCCTGGGCTGCTCAATGAGAGACACTTCCCAGCCTCCCTTCAGGCAGGGGTGGCCACGTGACTAAGTCCTCTGCAGGGGGCTCAAGTCATTCTCACAAAGACCTCACTTGGACTCTTCATCCCTTTCCTTCCCATGGGCTGGAAACACTCTTGGCAGTGACATACTAACAGTGGCAGTGCTGTCTTGCTGGCCTGGGACTCTGGGGGCTTTGATGATGCAGACCCTGGACCACTGCATGGGAAAAAAATAAACTTCTATCTTTTTTTTCCACTCAATTCTGGAGTCCTTTTGTTGTAGCAGCTTAGCCTTTGCCCTAACAACCCATTCCCCTACACATTTCTCTTTGTCTCCTTCTTGCTTCCTTCTCATGCATCTCAGAGGTTGAGCTGGACCTCTATGTGCCGAAGTTAATTCCTCCCCTGTGCTCCAACTCTTCCCTTCCATGCACCCACAATTCTGCTCCAGTGAGAATCCCTTCTTTCTCCTAAATATCCACATGCCCTCTTTCTGCTGGCTCTGTTCCCTCACCCTGTGAATGTTGCCTCCACACGTCTCCCATATCCTCAAAGAAACCCCTCTATGAACCTTGGCTCCCTTCTCTCACCCTTTCTCTCTCCATTCCTTCTCTGCCAAGATTCCTACAGAAGCAGTTAGTGCTCGCTGTCTCCATTTCCAGATTCCACACTCAGTTCTGCAAGTCTCCCAATATCTTCTTTCTTTCTTTCTTTCTTTCTTTCTTTCTTTCTTTCTTTCTTTCTTTCTTTCTTTCTTTCTTTCTTTCTTTCTTTCTTTCTTTCTTTCTTTCTTT
>NW_007739673.1:7869-10195 GCF_000696425.1 Galeopterus variegatus
AAGTGTGACTCAGACTGGTGGTATTTCTTTTCTCATTTAAAACAAATAACATTTACATCTGCGGAAAGAATGCTGTGAAAAATTACCCTAATGCATCAACGTTTTCCAGAGTGACATCCATGGTGTCACTTTGGTACTCATCTATTTAAAGACTCAAAGTGGATATTTTAGTCTTAACCAGCAGGTGCCCTGAAATAGAAAAACTTCTAAATTTTCTTATGCTTGGGAAGCTTTTGATCTTTTTCTTGTCTCTCTTCCTTTCCTTCCCCACCCCCGCCTGCTTTTTTCCTCATCACCCACCACAGTCCCGCCAGGACTATGTAGTTTTGAACTTACACATCTTGTATCTTGGCCTAGATTTTGAGATCAAGGGGTTGCATCTTTTGGTGAAGTTTGGTGGGTTTGTTTTGAATGCTGGATTTTAAATGTGTCAACTAGTGACTTTTCAAACAAATAAAAAATTCAGGAGAAAGCTTTCATTCTGAAGATGTAGAAGTTGCATTTACAAGTTGAACAAAGTTTGTGAAGCAGAATGTGTTTACACCATATTAATTATAAAAATACCTCATGAATCCTTCTCTTTTATTATAGAATTCTGGTTTTTCATACAGTATTTAGAGTGGCAGACTTTAAATGTACTACTATTTCCCAAAACACTTTCTTATGGATTTCATGGTATATTCTACTCTCCATAATTAAAAACAGAGACGAGTCAATTTGCATCATAACAATTAAACAACAGACAATTGCTATTTATAACTTTGCACTCTACAAAGCTCATCACTTTATTTCATTTGGTCCTTGCAATAACCCTATCAATAAAAGAGGATCCTATTTTGCAGGTGAGGAAACAGCCTCAGACATTTCTGGAAGGTCGGTTCCAAGATTGCATAGGATATGTAGATAGGTCAGTTCAATACACAGTCACCTCACACCTCATGCTCAGAGCTAAGGACACAAAGGTAAATTAAATGCAACTCTGCCTTCAAGTTCAAAGTCTAGCAGTTGTGGAGCCAGGCATTTAACCCAGGTCTTATGACTGTAAATTCTTTTCTTCACTGTCTCAGATCTAAGGTTNCATGCAGTTGTGCAACCATCATCACAATCCAGTTTTAAAACTCTTCTATCACCCCAAAAAGGTCCCTCTTGCCCATTTGTTGTCAATCCCCTTTCATGTCTCTAGTCCCAGGCAACCATAATCATCTCCCGGACTCTCTGACTCTTCTAGAAATCTCATATAAATGGAATCAAACATTGTGTATTCTTTTCTGTCTGACTTTCTAAAGATTCCTTAATGTCATTGCATGTTATCAGTAGTTTGTTCCTTTTTATTGCTGAATAGTATTCCATTATATGGCTTTACCACATTTTATTTATCCATTTGCCAGCCAATATCCTCTCAATATATCTCTTTTCTATTTAACTTAGCCAGAAATGCATTCTGTTGCCACCCAGGGCCCTGACTATGTTCCTCCCCATTGAGACTGTGAGCTTCTCAATGGCAGCAGTATTTTCACATCCTTAGGATCCACCGTCTCCAGCACCGTCTTTGGCATACAGTGGACATTTAGTAATTGTTGCACTGGTACACAGACTACCAATATCTAGGCTCATCTCAAGGAGACGTTATGCATTTTAGCATTATCATTCTTTTGCTTCTAAGGAGGCAACAATCAGGGCAGGGCAGGTAATAATCATCTGTCTCTTGCATGCACGGATGATCCCCTGCTCAAGGAAATGTCCACTCTCCCACCCCTGCTTCCTCTGCTCGGTTAAAGGCGTTCTTTCTGAATGACCTAGACTCATTGGAAACCAACAGGTGATCTCTCACCTTAGCTGTCCCTTCTCTACCTTCCTCCTTTTAACTAGGATAGAAAGGTTGAGGAGCCCTTCCTTGCAGAGTCTGGCTAACGTAACCCATGCAATATTTATGCCATTTATTCTCAGCACGTACCTGAAGTTCCCAAGCTGTGCCCTGTTTATGCATTCATGAGGCAGTGCCTAAGAGAATGTCATTTCATCAAATGGAGCTGAACCATGGCTCCACTTTATGAGGAATTACAGGCTGTTTTCTACTTATTTGTAAATGTGCCAGCCTAAAAAATGCTGTGTTTTGTAAGAGACAGCTGATTAAACACCTTAGAATATCTGTCAGTGCAAACAGTGAGATCATTAATTTATGCTGTAAAAAGAATAGCCAGGGAAGTGTGACTCAGACTGGTGGTATTTCTTTTCTCATTTAAAACAAATAACATTTACATCTGCGGAAAGAATGCTGTGAAAAATTACCCTAATGCATCAACGTTTTCCAGAGTGACATCCATGG
>NW_007739673.1:11945-13379 GCF_000696425.1 Galeopterus variegatus
TTCTTTTAAAGCCCTCAGAACCACGCCCCTGACCACCATTTTTAATCCATTCACTACGGCACGGTCCTACAAACCAACCACCTCTTCAAGCCTCCACCTTTCAATTACCATAATAGGATTTCCCACCCTCCTAACAGCCACAGTGGGGGCCAAGTTTCTAACACATAAAACTTGGGGGACACAATTCAAGCTTCAGGGAGTTTTGGGGAAACACAATTCAATCTACTACACCAAACTCTAGAATCATTTTCAGACATTTTGACCACGACCTAGAGTAACAGGATCACTTATAATTCACAGGGCTTCTATAAGAACACTTTTAAAAGGTGCCCCTACCCCAGTTTGTCAATCAGAGCCCACCTCTACCCACTAGCCATGCACTCCATGCAGGGCACAACCTACAGAGTGATACAGGACAGGCCCCATGGTAAGAAATGTATTTTGCATCGCCATGGGGTGGGTGATGGTGTAAGGCTGTGGCCACTGTCCGTGGTGCTGAACAATCACAGCATGCAAGGACATCCTGTCTTCTATATCTGGGTCCCCAATAATTTTTGTCGAATGATCCCACCACTCATAGGTTTCCTTTATTTTTTATCTTGATGAAAATTTTACCCCTTGTATGCACGTTGTCATAACACAAATAGGAGCCATGACTCATGTGTCACAATTTATGAAGAAGAGTGGATTTGGGCATCCTGGGTTTGAATCCCAGACCTACCACTAACTAGTGGGATCTTGGGAGAGCTACTNGGCATTTAACCCAGGTCTTATGACTGTAAATTCTTTTCTTCACTGTCTCAGATCTAAGGTTGGGTCCAACCTTAGGCAAAATCATCAGGTCTGAGAAATTTGATTCCACAAAGCGTCCTCTTCTCAACCTTCTCCCTAACCTCTTTTCCCCTCAAGCACCTAACATCTTCATACTTTCCAAGCCTTTCTCTCAAATTTGCCTTTGGGATTCCCCAAATATTATTCCTCTCTCCTCTCCTCACCAAAACTTGGCCTGCTGGGTCTCACTCCTGCTATATTCATTTCAGTTACCAAATGTATTAGTCCATTTTGTTGCTTATAATAAAATACATGGAACTGGGTAATTTATAAGAAAATGAAATTTATTGCTTACAGTTTCTGAGGCTGGGCAAGTCCAAAGTCCATCTGGTGTTGGCAACAGTGACCCAAGGGTCTCACATTGCAAGATGGTGGAAGCAGAGAGAGCAGAGAGAGAGAAAGACAGACTCTCCTCTTCTTTTAAAGCCCTCAGAACCACGCCCCTGACCACCATTTTTAATCCATTCACTACGGCACGGTCCTACAAACCAACCACCTCTTCAAAGTTCCACCTTTCAATTACCATAATAGGATTTCCCACTCTCCTAACAGCCACAGTGGGGGCCAAGTTTCTAACACATAAAACTTGGGGGACACAATTCA
>NW_007739673.1:15228-15885 GCF_000696425.1 Galeopterus variegatus
AAAAAAAAAGCGTATTCTCCTATTCTTAGTTAATAAAGATTTTTTTAAAAAAAGATTAATAAGATGAATGTAATAGTGAGTGTAATTTTAGGAGTCATATCATGTTCTCAATAGGAAACTTCCTTATCAAAAATTCAAAAAATATATGTTCCCTCTCCACCTGTAATAGTCAGAGTCAAGTCAGGAAAACAGAAACCATGCTTGTTATTTTAACAGAAAATATAACATATGAATTGATTAAGCAGGTGTTGAAGAAAGGATAAAGCTAAAAGAGAACAGTGAGGTAACTCGGAGTCAGTAACAGCAGGAAGCAGCCGCCAACCCTTAGAGCTGGATCAACAAAAGAAAGAGGTTGGTGTCTTCACAGCCTCAAAGGTTGGCAGAGGGGCACCTCTCTGCCTTTTGATGCTATGACTACAAAATAAGGAATTAATGAAAGACAATAGCTTGGCAAACTATTGGTCTAACTGACCAGGAAAGAAGGGCCTCGTGTGTGGCTTGATAAGCCATCTCCTCTATACTATGCAACGGATGTATCTTGTTGTATCCCTACTTTACATGAGAAAACTGCTAAGGAAAATTATTCAAAAGTTGGAAAAAGGCAAAGAGTGTCACATGTCCTTTAATGTCATATTGGAACCTTATCTAACAGATACT
>NW_007739673.1:17189-18912 GCF_000696425.1 Galeopterus variegatus
GGGAAGATCATGAAAACGGTAATGAGTCTGAGGAGGAGGGCAGTAGTGTTGACAAGGGCATGAATTTTAGACAAACACCAGGTTCCAGCTGTTTGAGACCTGGACTGACAGCCAGTGGCCAGTGCTAAGCCCGAGCAAACAGCCCACCGTCTCTTTTCCTCCCTTCCTCAGCTCTTACCCATGGGCTCCCAGGCTGGGGAACACACAGGAAATGCGAGGCAGCTCAGCCAGGCTCTCTTTGATAAATTCTTAAGGCACTTCATGCAGAGTCGAGAGGAAAGGTGCTATTTGGGAATAAAAAGAAAGAGCAACAGCCAGGCAGGGGGCTAAAGCAAACTTACCGGTTTCATTTAAATTTTTTAGTACCCGGAATTTAGCCTTCAGTCAACTTTACAAATATATGAACACCTCCTGGGTCCAAACCCTGTGGGTAGCTCGAAAAAAAAAAAAAGAGAAAAGACTCCTGGAAGGAATGTGAGAGACTTCCATGATCCATCTGCCCACTCACTTGCTCAGTCGACATTTTTAACTGAGCCCTTCCTGTGTGCCAGGTTCTGTTTTGACATTTTTGACTGGGCCCTTCCTGTGTGCCAGCCCTGGCAATCCAGCAGGAGCAGGAGCGATGGGGTCCTTGCCCTCATGGAGCATGTAAATGAGTGGGAGAGATAGGCAATAAAATGGTAAACATATAAATCAGGTGTGATTAGTGCCATGAAGAAAGTAGAAGATCAGAGGAGAGAGTTATGGTGGGATTGGAGAGCTGTTTTACAGAAGTCAGGAAAGACCTCTTGGAGGTACTGCATGAACCAAAGAAGCAAAGGCCTGAGGAGGGAATGAGTCTGCTGCCTGGAGAACAGCGAGAGGCCACCGAGGCTGGGATGTGCTCGTCAAGACAGAAGTCAGTGAGGTAGGCAGGGGCCGGATCATGCAGGCCTTGGTAGCCCGAGCAGGTGTTTAGATTTTGTTCCTGTCCTTTCATCCTGGTCCATCCGTTCTGCCCATGTAGCAAATGAGGACACTGTGCCCCCTACCCCCTGCCAACTTATTAAACAAATAGCACCCAGTGACTCTGTACACTATTCTGCCCTGGCTGTCTTAGGTCTACATAGATGAGGAAGGAAGGACACTTGCCTTCATGGGCCTCCGCATCCAGGGGTCTTCTCCAAAGGGCTCAGAGAAACAAAGGGACACTGGCCACAGGATCACCGGAGCCACTAGTCCTCCTGCATCATCTTCTTCTATAAATGGTGCCACCATTCACTTGTTGTTTAGTGAGGAACCCCATTTTAAATCAGTCACCAAGTGCAACTGATCGAACATCTTAAATAGGCCCCCAATATGTCCCAGCCTCTTCCCGTCCATTACCAGTGCCCTAAATGGTGTTGTCATTTTAGGTCTAGACCATTACAAGACCCTTCCCACTGCTTTTCCTGCCTTTGGGCCCACCCCACCTCCAATTCAGCTTCCATACCAGGCCCAATTAATCTTTCTTACACAGGAGTCCAAACACAGCTCCCCTGCTTGGAAAAAAAAATGTAGTAACTTCATATCTACCAAGATCTGCTAAAGCCCAAATTCCTGGATGTCCTTCACTCCTTGGCCTCAGGCCCTCTTTCTGAGTTAATATCCTGCCTCATCTCCGCAGACTCTTGCTCTGCAGCCACACTGGGCTCATTTTCTAACATACACTGCTTTCACACATGCTGGTCCCTCTTCCTGGAAT
>NW_007739673.1:19443-23503 GCF_000696425.1 Galeopterus variegatus
CACAGCTCCCCTGCTTGGAAAAAAAAATGTAGTAACTTCATATCTACCAAGATCTGCTAAAACCCAAATTCCTGGACGTCCTTCACCCCTTGGCCTCAGGCCCTCTTTCTGAGTTAATATCCTGCCTCATCTCTGCAGACTCTTGCTCTGCAGCCACACTGGGCTCGTTTTCTAACATACACTGCTTTCACACATGCTGGTCCCTCTTCCTGGAATATCCACCTGGTGGCTAGCTGGTTGAACTCCTACTCATCCTTCAGGACCCAAAACCAAATGGCCTTTCCTCCCCAAAGTCTTCTGCTTTCTTTCTGGGCAGAGTTAGTCTCTTTCTAAAGTCTTGACCTGTGGAATATACTATAAAGCATATGTACCTCACAGGGCCTGGTTTTCCAAAGCCTTGCAGTTTCAAATATTGACCTTGTGGAGGACTAGAAATCTTCCCCAGGCTATTGAGTCTCTGTTGCAAGATAAGAATTGTGGCACAGCAAGGCTGCTGGCTTAAGGACAGACTAGTTACTGATTGTTATGTAAAGATCCTGAGAAATTGCTGTAAGATCACTTAATTGTCTACTGGAACATCATCTGGATTGTTTCACTGAAAGTTATCAGCCTATATTGTTAAATTATAATCCCACCTATGTTCTCTTCCTGTAACTTCCTGGTATTTCCCTGGAAAATAAATGCAGGAAGAGAACCCCAATTCACGGTTAATTTCCCAAGGAAGGGTTGCCTCTTTCTTGAGCATACCCAAGGGAAGTTAACCACTCCGGGGTCTCTCACTGCTCAGAAGAGATGGGCTTTGAGTAATCCTTTGTGTCACCATCACCCAGGGGAAGTGGGGTGACAAATCCGTGGAGAGCAAAGCAACACAAAGCAACATTGACCATAGTGCATATTTGTATTTTAACATATTATATTGTATAGTCTCCATTTATTTACTTACAACTCCCCTGGTACCATAGAGAGTCTTTGAACAGAAACAAACATCCTATTCCTATTTGTATCACCAGGTGCACAGTGGATATTGTTTGGTTAGTGAATAAATTTGGTGTTTCCCAAACTGCTTTTTAGACTGTTAATAAAAAATTTCCATGAAAATATGTTTAGCAAACAATGGCTTAAACATAGTTGAATTTGTGATACTTATATATGTAGTATGAGCCCATTTGCATCTTTAAAAATTAGATATACACTTACACATAGAAAATTTTCAAAAAGGATAGAGGGGAAACTGTTAACAGTGTTATCTCCAAAGAGTGAGGCTGAAGGATTAAGGGGAGAGGAAAAGAAAATTTTCATTTTTTCTCTTCTATCATTCTATACCATTTGGTTATTTTAAAGATCAGCATATGTAATAGTTTATTTTTTCTTGTAATAGTTTTAAGTAATTAATTTTAAAAACAGTGAAGTATATGGTAGCTGTATTTTAAAAAATAACACTAGCAACCCTAAGCAAAATATATGGAAAACAGAGATTCTGTGTATGCGGAGGAGGTGCTCTATGCTGCATATACCATCCCAGGATGCTCCTGGAAAACATGACCTCCCCAGCCTTTATGGGAGAATGATCTCCCAGGGAACGAGGCCTCCAAGGACAGCCCATCCTCCAAAGAACTTTGAGTCAATTCGACGCAGGGCCATAGAGAAACTAGTGGGATTGAGGTTTGGGTCCGAGAGGCATCTGTCAAGCTGGTAAGTGACAGTTTTCATTCGTGCAGTCAACAAATAGGTTTCAGGCACTGTGCTGGACACTGCTCAGGTAGGGCCTGGCTGCCACTCAGAGACAACCTCTGCTCTCCTTTGGCAAGGTCCCCCGAGGGGTTGAACAGGACTTCTATTCTCTTCAGTGTGCCAAATACTCCCTTCACCACTGGAGAACATCTCCCCTCCACTACCCATGTAGTCTGGTGGGACAGCCAATCTTAGTGTCCCTCCACCCTCAGTCACAGGCTGGACAAATGACCTAGCACTGCCCAATCATGGTAGCTCACATCCTATTCCCTGTGATTGGTTCCAGGAGTGGGCATGAGACCCAGTGGCTCCAATTAGAGTCTTTCTAAGGATTTGATGGATGGAAACTAGGAAAGAAAAGTTACTTTTCCATTTGGATTTCAAATTTAAGGTCTTTCCTTATAGTTTTGATCTCAAACTGTAAGCCGTTTCTCCTGCTCTGTGAGGAGGTCTTTTCCAAGGCAGGAAAGGATGAGGCCAGTGTACAAAGAGAAGGAGAGAAAATGGACTCAATAAAAAAAGAAAGTAACTGTAATAGAGACTTGGAACATCACTTGAATTCCTGGATCCAGCCATACCTGAAGCCAATTTTACCTTAGTGTATTAGTCTGTGTCTGTTGCTTATAACAAAATACCAGGAACTAGATGATTTGTAAGAAAACAAAATTTATTGCTTACAGTTTCAGAGGCTGGGAAGTCCAAAGTCCAGGGAACACACCTGGCTGTGGTCTTCCTTGGTGGTGGCTTCAGTGACACAGGGGACTCACATGGCAGAAAATGGCAGATCGGAAATAGCTCCTCACGCACTCTCCTTTTAAAGGCCCCAGAATCACGCCCACAACCACCATTAAACCACCAACTTAATCACCTCTTCAAGGCCCCACCTTACAATTACCAAAATAGGATTTCCCACCCTCAACAGTTACAGTGGGGATTAAGTTTTGGGGGACATTCAATCCAAGTCACTTAGGAATTCCCGTTTTTAAGCCAACTATTTCCTACACTTGCAGCCTAAAGAGTTACAATGGGAAACAGCCCTGCCCTGGAAAAGACTTAGCGACTTCTGTTAACTGGCTGGATTCTTATTTCTCCTCCTCATGCCTCATTTCCTACATCTGAAAAATGTAGTATCAGACCTTCTACCACCTCAGCTCTGTGATTCTATATACTAAATAATAGCTACCATTTGACTGCTGGATCCGGACTTTTTCCCTGACCAGATGCTGCATCTTCTTCAGTAGGTGGTATTGCCCCCAGGGACTTGTATCTGTCTTACTCCTGACCCCAACAGTTGGAGGCAGCTGATGTGTTTGAGCTGATGTGTCCCATTCTAGGACAGATGGGAACTGGAATGGATGCTTGTTCTGACTGTGAGCCAAGGTCAAATTACTACTGCTCACCTTAAGGTGATGGCTCCTCTTCTCCCTTCTGTTTCCAAAGGATAATTTGGACAAAAGGAAAGCCAGTGAGTGGCTGCACTTGGGAAGTGAGCCTGAGGGGTTAAAAGATCTCCTGCTCAGGAGCTCACTTCTGCTGGGTCCTTGGAATTTCACACTATTGCCCACATCACGGAAACCATTTGGCTGAAGGCTTCTTGCTGAGGGGGAAGGATGAAAAGTTGTTGTGATAAAGTCAAAGTAAGTCAAAGTAAGTGCAGTCAGCCGAGTGACTAGCAGAAGGTCAACAAACAGCATGACAGGCACGTAAGGTGAAGCCATCTCAGAGCCTTCTCAGGGTGTTTACTTCCCAAAGAGGAAGTTCCTTAAGAAGACGGTGGGTCCACTGGAGGAGGGAGCAGGATGGGCTGGAGGACCCTGAGGAAGGCTAGCGTGGCTGGAGTACAGGGGGAGGGAGGGGATGGTGACAGAGCAGGCTGGAGAGGAGGAAGGGCAGGGCTTCCGCGGCCTGGTCCTGCCTAAGACAAGAGCGGGGGTACAATCAGTTGTGTCTTCTGGACACATGGAGCCAAGAGTGAACACAAGGAGCCCTGTAGATGGATAAGGGGCTGGAAGCCACTTAGGCCGTCACTTAAGTCTCCTGGCCCTTCCCCACAAATCACACACACCTTGCCAGAGCTTTGACGCTAGTTTTAATATGGAAAATTCCAAACATAAGCATAAGTAGAGAGAAAAGTTTACTGAAGCCCCACATGTCCATCTCCTAACTACAATAACTGGTTAATTCATGGCTAATCTTGCAGCATCTACATTCCCCCATCCCAGCATTATTCTGAAGCAAATCCCAGGTATACTATCATTTCATTCAAACTTTTTTTTTTTTTCCTTTTTGTCTTTTTTCATGTCCGGCAACGGATTGCAACCCTCGGTGT
>NW_007739673.1:23677-31057 GCF_000696425.1 Galeopterus variegatus
TAAGGACTCCTTAAAAAGTTAAATAATTGTCTGAGAGCTAAGAAGTCACTGCAGTGGCTCAGTACATACTTGTGGAAGGAAAGAGTGAGTGGTATGCATTCTGACAGCCTCGGATGCCAAAGCACTTTCCATGTCAGAATACAAATTCTCTTGGGGCAGAGGGTTCTTCTCCTCGAGTCTGCTGAGCTTAGTCTGGCCCCAGCGAGAGCCTTTTCTCACCAAGCCCCAGGTTGCAAGGGCCTGGCAGAAATGCACCCTATTTTTAGAGGGGGCAGTAAGGCTCCTGCCCCTGCGCAGCTCACAGACTGGCAGGAGACCCAGATCAGAGTTCCATCCAGTCACACTCTTGGCACCAGGAGAGGAGACCTTTTCAAAGGACAAAAGAAGCTCAGGCAACCCACGTGCTGACAGGCTCATGTCAAGGACACCTGCAGTTAGGCTTCCTCCTTTCCGAATTCCTCTGCATTGCTGGGTGTGAGGGTGGAGGGTGGAGAGTTCTCTAATTACACCTTTCCCACAGTCCTTTGATTCCAAGACTATTTCAAGGAGCAGTGGAATGATGTTGACATCCCCCCTCTCAAATGAAGACGTTCCTCAAAGGTCTCCTCTCTGTCCCTCTCTCCAGAAAAGTGTTGTCTGGTGATGTTCTGCTCTGCTTTTCTACCGCTATGTAACAAAATCCCCAAAGGCAGAAGCTTAAAATAACAATTATTTTATTATGTTCATGATCTATGGGGGAACTTGGACGAGGCTCAGTTGGGCAGTTCTGCTCCATCTGGGGTTCAGCTGTGTCTGGTTTGTCCTGGAGGGTCCAGGAAGCNATTATGTAACTGAAAAGCTAAAGGTTAGATTCAAGGTCAGTTAGACCCAGGAGCTCAAACTAGCATCAATAATAAGTCTATCTATCTCTTGCTCTTTTTTTCTTCTATGTTAACTTTATTCTCAGGCAGGCTTTTGTCAATCAATATCAAAAATGCCCACCAGTAGCTCCAGGTTTTCCTTCTACCAGCTTGGCAATAAAGATAACTAGCTTCTTTCCCAGCAATGTCAGAAAAACTCTCATGGCTGGCTCTCATTAGACTTCAGTGGGGCATGCGCTTATCGCTGCACCCACCAATCACAGTGACCAGAAGAATCAGTATCTTGATTTGTGCAGACTTCACACATACCCACTCCCACAGCTGGGCATACAGCTGGCCCCACCAGAACACATCAGCAAGGCATAGTTTTCTAAGGAAAAGTCTGGGTATGGCTTCCAGAGGAGGGGAGAATGGATGCTGAGAACACAAAAATAGGTATCCACTCCAGTACCCCCACAGGATGCTCTTCTCGCAACCACATTTCCTCCCATAAACCCAGCTTCAAAATCACGCTGTCAAATGTAATACGACTGCTCCATGCGCAACACTGAAGTCAGTCATCTCAGGCTCCTGAGACACAACCAAAGCCCTGTCTGGTTCCTGCACCCACTGAAAGTCCAGGCTTTCCTCATGATGTGTTTTCCTCTCCATCGGGTTGAGTGTGGCTCTTCATGATGTGCAGCCTTTGAATAAATGACATTGAACCTTCCAGTAACATTCCCAATATATTTACTAGTGGAGAAAAAACAAGATAATTGGTATTAAAACATTCATTTGAAAAAGGGAAACAACAAATAGTGATTATCAGTCTATGGCATATACCACATCCTGTTGGAGAGGAGAGCAAAGCCCCTCGCCCTGGNGGCAGTTCTGCTCCATCTGGGGTTCAGCTGTGTCTGGTTTGTCCTGGAGGGTCCAGGAAGCGTCAGCGGGCACAGCCGGACTGCACTCTCTGTCCATGTAGTCTCAGGGTCACTCATGTGGTCTCTCCAGCAGAATAGTCAGATGTCCTATGTCATGACACGGGGCTCCAAAATCATGTGTTCCCAGAGACAGAAAGTGGGAGCTGCCATTTTTTAGGCCTGGAAACTGGCACAGCATCACGTAGTCTATTGTTGTTGTTGTTGTTGTTATTATTCTTATACTGGTCAAGGCGATCAAGAAACTGGACCCAGATTCAAGGAGAAAGGATACAGACCCAATTCTCAATGAAAGCAATGCCAAATACCATGCTCACCTCAAAGAACATGGTCACCTTAAATGCTCCACAGGTGAAGAAAGGAGAGCATGGATCCTTTGTGATCCCAGCTGTCATGCTACACGACGACGCCAGTTGTCAGGCTCTTTTACCTGCCTGTAATCCTGTTCGTGATGCCAGTTGTCGAGCTAGGGCTGGGTCTGGAGCTCACAGACCCCTCAAGCCTGTTCACAGACTGGGTCACAAACCCCACACACGCCAGGCTGGGTCACCAGACCCCTTACACGCAGGTCTATGAGCTAGGTAACCTGCAAACAGGTCCTTGGAAGCCGTAGGTTGGAAAGCATGGCTGCCTGGAGCAGCAGTGCAAACCCCAGAGCTGTGCATGAGCACTAACTCCACCCACACTCACACACAATTTGTTTACTGAACCACCCCCAGCCGGCCCTGAGGTGAGGGGAGCCTGATTAAATTATTCTATTTTCCCAACTCCAACAAAATGCAATGGCCCAACTTACAGGAGCTGTCCCAGGAGAGCTTCGAACAGCAGCACAATTTCCAGCATTCTCAGACAAAACTGAGTCCTGTTACGGTGAAGTCCCTTAGGTGCTTATCAGCCGTCAAGTGTCCATTGCCTTGGAAGGTAAGGGCATGCATTTCTACAGGCAAGGAGCAAGTCCCCACTACATTAAAATAATAAATTATGGATGCTCCTAAAGCTAAAAGCAGTGGCTTTGCTGGCTTCTAAAGGGCAAATCTAGTGGATCGATACTGATTTGAATCACTAGCCTGGGCTAACTCTACTGAAAGTGCTTTCGTCCTTGTAGAATTGACTGGGATATCACTTCTCTCTCTTTGACCTGAGCTCTGTGGCTAAAGTCCCCAGTGATGGAGAGGGAAAGGCTTTGTGAGCAGGCCGACCTGGCTTGGAATCCCGGCCTTCTAGCACGAGCTTCTATGCTGTGACCGCTGGCAAGTCACCTGATCTCACCATTAGTAAAATGGGAATAGAAATAGCCCAGGAAGTTTCGTGAGAATTAAAAACTGAGCATGAAGCATTTAATTCAGTGCCTGAAACACGTAACAGGTGCATAAACATTACTATAGCTTCCTTATTTCTCTCCTCTTTAACTACCTTTTCCCTTTATTGTTCTCCTATTCTCTCCGCTTTGCCTTCTCTTTTTTTTCCCTTCCTCAAGCTTTTTCTCTCTTGTTCTCTCTCTCTTTCCACCTGTAACAAATAAACTACTGCCCTGTGCAGACTCTGCTCCTTCCTGCACATCCTTCAGGCTTTCCCATCTCCCCACATGTCTTTATGTCACCTCCTTTTTCTAGAGTCCCCTTCACCCTCTTCCCATTGACCTAAAACCTCAAGGTCCTTCCTGGTTTCCATGCTATTTCCTCTGGGAACTATTTCCTGCTCACCTCAGTTGAGAATCATCTCTTCTTCCTGTGGACTCCCATAGTCTTGGTCCTGGAGCTAATTGGTGGAAGGAAAAGAGCTTTGCGGCCCAGGAGTCAGGAAACATGGATTATATCCCCGGCTCTGCTGTTAAATAACTATGTGACCCTTGGCAAGACATTTATCCATAGATTTAGTCACTTACTAAATCTATAAAATAAGGCCATGAAACTAGACAATTCTCTAACTAGGGTTCTTTCTGTTGCAAGTGACACAAATGCTACTCGAATTATCTTAAACAAAAACGGGAATTTATTGCATAAGGAAAAGTCTGGGTATGGCTTCCAGAGGAAGGGAAAATGGATGCCGAGAACACAAAAATAGGCATCCACTCCAGTCCCCCCACAGGATGCTCTTCTCCCAACCACATTTCCTCCCATAAACCCAGCTTCAAAGTCACGCTGTCACACGTAATACGACTGCTCCATGCACAACACTGAAGTCAGTCACTCAGGCTCCTGAGACACAACCAAAGCCCTGTCTGGTTACTGCACCCACTGAAAGTCCAGGCTTTCCTCATGGTGTGTTTTCCTCTTCATCGGGTTGAGTGTGGCTCTTCATGATCTGCAGCCTTTGAGTAAATGACATTGAACCTTCCAGCAACATCCCCAATATATTTACTAGTGGAGAAAAAACAAGACAATTGGTATTAAAACATTCATTTGAACAAGGGAAACAACAAACAGTGATTATCAGTCTATGGCACATACCACATCCTGTTGGAGAGGTGAGCAAATCCCCTCGCCCTGGGGGTAGGGTGAGCTCTTCACCTAGCCAACCCAGCTTTCTTGGGCTTCATCCCCTTGGTGCCATCCTTGGGCACAGGAGAGATGGGTGTTGGGGTGAATTGCCCTTCTGGAAATTCAGTTCTTCAGTAGCTGCTTTCCCATTAGTGTAGGTTCTTGACCTCAAAGAAACTGAGGCCAAACATATAAAGTATAGGATTTATTGAGCCAACATGATGGTTGCAACCAGGGAGATACATAGTTCAGGTCTCCCTGAGAAATGTGCTTCAAAGAATGCCAGCAGAACTCAGCATTCTATAACCACAAGAAGGGGGAAAGATCAAAGGAGAGAGAAGGACTGCCCCGCCTAATTACTTCATCAGGTTTTCCATTGGCTGTATGTGACATACAGATTTGGGATTTTTACTAGGTTGCAAAAGGGTTACAAGAAGCATTCTAGTGCCATCCTATCTGGTTCTAAGAAAAATGGTTTTATGGTAACATTTTCCAGGACAGGTTGGCATGACTAATGATTTATGCCACATCTCCCACAGCAGTATAATTTAGCTGACCCAGTCAGAGCAGAGTTTTTGGTGAAAAAAGTTCAGGTGTATTAGCTAGAAGTGCACTCATCCACAATAATAGAATACCTGGCTAACAGTGGCTGGAACAAGCATGAGTTCTCAAGTAATGAATTATATCTAGAGGTAAGCAGTCACCAGCATTCAATTAGTGACTCAGTGAAATCAAGCGTCCATGAACTGCGATTCTATTGGCCTTTTCCGGTGGATGGAATGCTGCAGCTCCAGCCATCGCATCTGCGTTCAAGGGAGGACAAAGGAGGAAGGGCCTGCTCTGGTGCGTCTGTCCCTTTTTTTCATGAAATGCAAAAGCCCTCCCAGAAGTGCTCCATTTAGATCCCATTGGACAGAATTGTGTCACATGCCTGCCTCCAGCTAGAAGGGAGATCGAAGAAGCTCACATTTTGTCTGTTCTCCAAACAGGATGGAGATTTTATTAGCGAGGAAAGCCTAAATATTGCCTTAGTGATAGAGAAGGTGGCATGATTTTCCAAAGGAAAGTTAGGGATCAATTACCTGCAAAAGAAGGGAAGGGATGCCAGGTAGGGAAAAACAACATATTTCTATTGCAATCCCAAATAGACTATTTCTGGCTCTAAAAATCTTTGGTCTTAAAGGGGAAAAAAATTGTCTTTGGGCTTAAATAATAATGATAATAATATCTCAGAGGAGTTTTGAAAAGTGAAGTCAATGGGAACCTGTTCTTTAAAACAACACCTTCCTGAGATAACAGATCATGACAACTTTTGATTTCATCAGCAATTTCAGAAAGGATGAGAAAGGAGACTTGAAGCATGCTGATATGTGCCCTGTCACCTCTAACATAAGGTTATATTTCTCATGGGGACACCAAGGAATCAGGGTCGCTATCCACCAGTCCTTTCCCCCTTCCCCCAGCCTTGGAGTTTCCAATTTACACTGAGGCTCTGGGCCATTTATCCCAGAGTCCCCAACTCCCACCCCTTCCCTGCAGTTAATATCACTGAGTCCAGGGCTAAGAAGGCTTAGGAGAGATTTTTAGATGAGTCATTGGGAGCAAAGTTTCATTATTTGCAGGCCGGATTAGTTGGCTCATCCAACCAGCATAAGCCTAAATGTCCACTTAACACCCCCAGCCGGGGGCTACTGAGTGCTGATCCCGGTGGGGGGCCGGGGGTGCAGCACAAAGTGAGCTGCAATTCTAGGGCAGAGGAGCATTCCAGGGAGTGGAAAGAAAATGCTGCTGTTCTGGGCATGCCCCAAGGGACNCAACATATTTCTATTGCAATCTCAAATAGACTATTTCTGGCTCTAAAAATCTTTGGTCTTACAGGGGAAAAAAATTGTCTCTGGGCTTAAATAAAAATGATAATAATATCTCAGAAGAGTTTTGAAAAGTGAAGTCAACAGGAACCTGTTCTTTAAAACAACACCTTCCTGAGATAACAGATCATGACAACTTTTGATTTCATCAGCAATTTCAGAAAGGATGAGAAAGGAGACTTGAAGCATGCTGATATGTGCCCTGTCACCTCTAATATAAGGTTATATTTCTCATGGGGACCCCAAGGAATCAGGTTTGCTATCCACCAGTCCTTTCCCCCTTGCCCCAGCCTTGGAGTGTGCTAGGGTTCTCTTTCCAATTTACACTGAGGCTCTGGGCCACTTAGCCCAGAGTCCCCAACTCCCACCCCTTCCCTGCAGTTAATATCACTGAGTCCAGGGCTAAGAAGGCTTAGGAGAGATTTTTAGATGAGTCATTGGGAGCAAAGTTTCATTATTTGCAGGCTGGATTAGTTGGCTCACCCAACCAACATAAGCCTAAATGTCCACTTAACACCCCCAGCCGGGGGCTACTGAGTGCTGATCCCAGCGAGGAGCGGGGGGTGCAGCACAAAGTGGGTTGCAATTCTAGGACAGAGGAGCATTCCAGGGAGTGGAAAGAAAATGCTGCTGTTCTGGGCATGCCCCAAGGGACTGAAGCTAATAGAACAGACATCTTCATTGGAAACTGAGTTAATTTTTGAAGCAATGGCTAAAGTAGGCTTCCCCTCTTCTCCTTTCTCACCACCCCCACCCCCACTTAACCTGAAATCATAACAGAAGTGATTGGGAGCAGGTCTGCTGTGCAAAACAGAATGAACCTGCTTAACAACAATGACCCATTCTATAAAGCACAGGCTATGTCTTTGCTGACTCAACTAAAAAAAGAACACATCAAGCGGAGGAGTGTCACTCAGACAGTTTCTAGATCCCAGGGCCCTTTAAATTTATTATCCCACAGGGAGGGAATAGAAATCCTTTTTAGGATTTATACTCAGTATTTTAATCTGTTTTCTATTTTTAACCTTTAGAAGAGAAGATGAGACCCTGCAAACTGAAAGGAGCCATTATCTTTGCTAAAGTAATTTCAGCTCTGGGAGAGAGAGTCCAATTTAACTTTTTAGGGTTGTTTTCTTTTTCTTTCTTTTTTCTTCCTTACTCCTTGCAAATTAAAGTAGGTAATGACAAGTAACTTGGGAAGCTGGGGAAATGGAATCTGTGGGTGCCAGGAAACAGGGCCAGGTGTCAAAGG
>NW_007739673.1:31613-34837 GCF_000696425.1 Galeopterus variegatus
TGCTTAGCACAGAACCTGCTACACATTCGGTTATATTTATCCAGTGAATATTAACTAGGTGCACCAGTCACCGTCTGCTGCCTACAACATGCACTTATATGTCTCCATAGTTTGTACATTCAAGCCATTCTCTTTGCCAGGAACAGCCTTCCTGTGACATCTGGTCGGGAATGGGAACTTATTCCAAAATCTCCTCTCAAATGTCACCTCTTTTCCATAGCCTCCCCTGACACTCCCTCTATCCACCCACACAGCCCCAGGCAGAATTATTTTGGGTTGCTGTGCCATTCTATGCCTTCCTCTGCTGTAGTAGCTTCTGCATTGTGTACTTATATACTATGATACACTATGGAGAGATAATTGAGTTCCTAAGGAAATTTACTTTATCAAAATTGAATTATCAAACCTATTGATTCAGTGAGAGATAAAAGGTGTTGAGGTTAGGATGTTTGAGGCTCACAATAATAAGGTTAGTTTTCCTGCAGGAATTTCAATAATAAAGGTGTTTTGTAGCTATCGGAGTATTTAATTGCAAGCTAAAATATCAAATTACTCGATCAAGAAAGACATGTCTCATTTGCCTCCCAAGCCACACACTCATGAGCCTTCCAAACTTCAATCATCTTTGGCCCTGACCTTGCAGCTTTGTTGGCATCATGAGTCCTAACACACAGTAAACGAAAGGACACAAGCCTGAACAAGGAAGCATCACTCCTAGCATGGTGGGTCCTGGTGCTTTGCTCCTAGTAATTGTCATCCTGCTTACTGTGGACTAATTCCTAGTGACAAGCCTGTGGTAACCAATGGCAATCAGAGTAAAGCAAATCGTGTTTGTTAATTTATTGACCTTATGCTCAATATCCAATTTAATTAAGAAAACACTCTGTAAAGGAAAGACCTCAATTTATTAGTGTATTACCTTCCTTCTAGATGGGAAGGCACAAAAAGCAGGGATGGTGTCTTAACTCAGTTTTGTTACCCCAAGATTGCTGAACTGAAGGTAAAAGTCCTGCTTTATCCAGATAATTAGCCTTAGTCTTCACTTTGACTTAGTGCCTAGACCTTTTTAGCGTGGGATGGATACGTTCCCATCCCTCGCCCCAAACTTCTGTATACCAATGACAAGATTTTATTGCCATTGGCTGAATGACTTTAATAGACAATCAGCACATTTATGATAAAATATTAACTGTATTTTGTTTATTTGTTTATTGAGAACTATGCTAAACTATTTATGTGAATTATCTCATCTACTTCTCCCAACAATCCTATGACAGAGGTATTATTACTGACCCATCGTATAGATAAATAAGTTGAGGCTCAGAGGTCAACCTTTTGTCCTATTGACAAATAAGTGGGAAGTAATGCCATAAAATTACCATTTCAAAATAAAACTTGTCATTTTGAGTAAATGCCCTCTAATCTTTTATTGGTTTATAGTTCTCCACTCCAAAAAGAAAGGCAGTTTATTTATTTGCACATTTGCAAATTTTGCAATTGGTTTACCTTGCAGGATTTAACTGCTTAATATTGGATATTCAATGGGAGCATTGTTTTTATGGCTGAGATGGTGATAATTTGAACATCATTAAGCTAATATGACCATAGCTATTTTCTATAGCAGAAAACTAAGTCTCTCAACCATGTGTTTTTCCAGTGTAGTGTGGGACCGGAGATGTTTTCTAAAGAAAATCTTGGCCATATCCAGGGCACTCAATTTTGTGAGGTATAGGTTAAATGGCTCCATTTTTACAAAAGGATGTCAACTCTCCTCAAGAGTTGGCTGACTGCTAGAGCAAATGGCTCCAAACTTAATCCATACCATAATATATGTTCTCCAGTTCTCATCAGGGCATACCCTTGAATTCCCTGCTACCCAATTCTTGCAAAAAGCCCAGTTTGTGGAAATAATATTTATGAAAGATGTCTTGAAGGAGTATTATGCATGTAGTCTTTTAGATTGCAGATAAAATATCTTAAGTCCATTCTAGAATGGGACAGTATATACATATCTTATATACACACACAGTAATTTATTAATCAGGATGATTTCAATTTCAGTCAAGCCATTTAACCTCTTTACATCTTAGTTTCCCCACTGGCAGCCTGAGCTACTTGGTCTGGGTGACTTCAAAGTGTTTTCCAATGCTAACACTTCATGAATTATTTTCAACTCTAACCATATGAGTATGTGTGCTGAGAAAGAGTCATATCACAAACATCAAAAGCGTGGAAGATCCAAGTGTTATTTCTATTTGGTCTAGAAATGCATTAAAGTTTGTGACTTCCTTGGGACAGTGATGAAAGGGTAATGGATGCCTTCCCAGCTTCCATGATCCCTTTTCCCATTGCAATTAATTCCTATTTGGAGATTCAAGTGGTTCCAAGGAACTGACTCCACCTCAGAGGAGTCGTATTCTTGGCATATTCCATGTAAGAGATACTGATGGCTTGCACCAGGGTGGTGCAAATGGAGAGGGACTCAAGAAGTAGTTTTGATGGTTTGGAAATGGGAGATGAGGGAGAGAGAGGAGTCGAAGACTCCCAGGGTCTGCTCTCAGCACATGACGGATGATAGAACTATTTACTGAGAAGATTAGGGAGGAACAGGTTGGGGGTGGGTGTAGGAAGAGTTCAACTTTGACTATGTTAAGCTTGAGCTCCAAGTGGAAATGTCAAAAGGTTGGCTATATAAGTTTGGAGTATAGAGGACAGGTCTGGGCTGAAGACACGTGTTCAGGGATCATCAGCCTTCAGGTTGTAATTAGAGCTCAGGACTGGATAAAATCACCAANAGGGATGGTGTCTTACTCAGTTTTGTCACCCCAAGATTGCTGAACTGAAGGTAAAAGTCCTGCTTTATCCAGATAATTAGCCTTAGTCTTCGCTTTGACTTAGTGCCTAGACCTTTTTAGCATGGGATGGATACGTTCCCATCCCTTGCCCCAAACTTCTGTATACCGATAACAAGATTTTATTGCCATTGGCTGATTGACTTTAATAGACAATCAGCACATTTATGATAAAATATTAACTGTATTTTGTTTATTTGTTTATTGAGAATTATGTGAATTATCTCATCTACTTCTCCCAACAATCCTATGACAGAGGTATTATTACTGACCCATCATACAGATAAATAAGTTGAGGCTCAGAGGTTAAATTTTTGTCCTATTGACAAATAAGTGGGAAGTAATGACATAAAATTACCATTTCAAAATAAA
>NW_007739674.1:0-990 GCF_000696425.1 Galeopterus variegatus
AAAAATAAAGCTGGAGGTATTACTCTACCTGACTTTAAACTATACTACAAAGCTATAATAACCAAAACAGCATGGTACTGGTATAAAAACAGAGACACTGATCAATGAAATAGAATAGAGAATACAGAAATCAACCCACGCACTTACTGCCATTTGATATTCGACAAAGGCACCAAGCCTATTCAGTGGGGTCAGGACTGCCTCTTCAGCAAAGCGTGATGGGATAACTGGATATCCATATGCAGGAGATTGAAACTAGACCCATACCTCTCACCATATACTAAAATCAACTCAAAATGGATTAAGGATTTAAATATACACCCCGAAACAATAAAACTTATTAAAGAAAACATAGGAGAAACCCTTCAGCAAATAGGGCTGGGCACAGACTTCATGAATATGACCCCAAAAGCACAGGCAACCAAAGGAAAAATAAACAAATGGGACTATATCAAACTAAAAAGCTTCTGCACAGCAAAAGAAACAATTAACAGAGCTAAAAGACAACCAACAGAGTGGGAGAAAATATTTGCAAAATACACATCCAACAAAGGACTAATATCCAGAATATATAAAGAACTCAAACAACTTTACAAGAAAAAAACAAGCAACCCAATCAAAAAATGGGCAAAAGAACTAAGTAAGCATTTCTCTAAAGAAGATATGCAAATGGCCAACAGTCATATGAAAAAATGCTCAACATCACTCAGCATCCAGGAAATGCAAATCAAAACCACACTGAGATACCATCTCACCCCAGTTAGGATGGCAAAAATCCAAAAGACACCGAAAGATAAATGCTGGCGTGGCTGCGGAGAAAAAGGAACTCTCTTACACTGTTGGTGGGAATGCACAATGGTGCAACCCCTATGGAAAATGGTTTGGAGGTTCCTCAAACAGCTGAAGATAGACCTACCATACGACCCAGCTATCCCACTCCTGGGAATATATCCAAAGGAATGGAAATCATCAAGTCGAAGGTACACCTGT
>NW_007739674.1:1966-27651 GCF_000696425.1 Galeopterus variegatus
CAATTATTTTTTTTTTATTTTTATTTTTTTTTGAAGTTCTTACAACAAGCAAATGGAGGGGACACACTTGGGTGGGAGGGGGGAGAGGAAGGAGGGAGGGAGGTTTCGGTGATGGGACACAATAATCAACTACATTGTATATTGACAAAATAAAAATAATAATAAAAATAAAAGACTAAGTTCTCTCAAAGCACATACAGGCAATAAACAAAATACATCTGTCAAAAATAATAATAGTTACTTTATAGGGTTCCCGGGATGAATTAATGGTTCTTTAAATGAATTCCTTTATAATGTTCCTTAAATAAATGAAGCTCTTAACCCAGTTCCTGGAACGCAGTAAGCACTATGCAAGTGTGCTTACATATATTGGCTGAAATACAAGTGTGCTTACGTAGTGCTTACTGCGTTCCAGGAACTGGGATAAGAGCTTAATTCATTTAATCCTCACAAAAACCCTATAAAGTGTGTATTATATCCCAATTTCATAAAAAGGAAGGTTGAGGCATAGAGAAGTACAAGGACTCACCTAGAATCACACAGGTAATGATTGGTACTGCTTCAATGTAAATCCAGGTAGTAAAATCTGTGCTCTTAGCAATTCTTCCATGCTGCAATACTCAGGTTAGATCAGTTTGCATGAGGATTGGCTATACATTCTTTAAAATGAAAAACAGCAGTGGCTTAACAAAGACAAAAGTTGTTTTCCTTTCTTGTATACGAGAAGTCAGGCAGAGGGAACCCAGTGCTGCTGTGATGACCCCACATTCATCTCTGTCCCAGGCCCTTCCCTTGTTCTGCTCCAGCACGTCAGCACGTGGTCTCCCTCTTCAAGGTCAATTTATGCTCTAAGATGACTGTTAGAGTTTCATCCTTTAGTTTCACATTGTAAATAGAAAAAAAGAGGGGAAAACAGAAGATTATAAAAGGGCTGTGAGTCAACTCCCTTCAAAAGATTTCCATGAAGTACCATATAACACTTCCAGTTGCATGTTATTGGACAATTTAATCATGTGGGCACCCCAGCTACAAAAGGCGTTGAATAGAAAATACAGTATTTTATCATGATCTGCCATGTGCCCAGCTGGGGAAAAAATCATTGTTCTATTGCAAAGTACAAAGGGAGAATAGAGCTTACAATGACTCTAACAGTCACTGCCACAGTAACAAAAATTACTCTGTGATGGGTTCTGGTTATACTCTGAAGCTAAAGCCAACACAATTAGCTGATGGTTGTATATGAGATGTATAAGAGAAAAGAGATATCAATGATACAGTTAGATGAACAGAGTAAGTAATTACTAAAATTGATGTAACTTGGAAGGAACAGGTTTGAGAGGGGATTCAGAATTGGGTTTTATACCTATTAAATTTAAAATGCTATCTGAGTTATAGAGTGACTTGTTACATGGGCAGTTAAATTAAATTGAAATGTCAGGTGAATTACAGAGTTTTACTTTAATTCATGGGCTCTATTTCCTAGATCTAACATCCTCTGTGTAACTAGGCAGAAGAGATGCTGAATAAATACTTGAAGTCCAAGGAGGATGTGGCTGATTCACTTCTGCAGACTGATCAGTCACTCACAAAAAAGGAAAGAGAGATCGAAGGTGAGAACAACTGAGAACACTCTAGAGAGGTGGAAAGCCCTGGAAATGTTAATTAGCAATACCGGTCCGCCTGGAATCATTATTGTGGGGAAAGAATAGCAAGTATCATTTCTACTTCTGTGGTAGTTTTTTCTTATCTGGTATGTACGGTCATCTGTCTTCTGTTTATCCAGTGCAAAAATGATCACTAGAAATTTTCTTAACTATATAAGAATAAGACAAAAAGGGTTGAAGGCAAAAGCAACATGTACAATTTAATCTTCATATTTCCCTGCTTATTTTTCTTCCTCAGTGGAGCGTGTAAAGGCTGAATCTGCAGAAGCTGTAAAAAAAATGTTGAAGGAAATCGAAAAGAAGAATGAGCAGATGATGGAACAGAAAGAAAAGAGTTATCAGGAACATGTGAAACAATTGATTGAGAAGATGGAGCAGGACAGGGCCCAGTTAATGGCAGAGCAAGAGAGGACCCTCACTCTCAAACTTCAGGTATTCAATTGTCATCTCAATTTCTCTTCCAGTGCCCCAAATAAAGAAGAAAGTGTAAGAGTGAGAACCTAATGCCCCCCAAAAGGAATGTTCTAGTGCAGACACTCTACTACCCTTTGCATTCCCTTACTGTTTTACTTCTGGCCACCTCTGGTTACTAAAGACTGGTTACTTTGGGGATAATCCCATGGAATACTTCATTATTATATCACTATTAAACAGTAGTTATTGCTTGTTAGGCACTGCACACTGTTTTAGAGGCATTCTGTGATCAAACCCTCATCTATTGGTACAAGAATTATTATTTATTTTCTCATTTGCTAAATGAGGAAATTGTAGTTTCATGAGACTTAAGTAATTTTCTGCATCAGACTGCACAGTAAACTATCTGGCCTATCTTTCCTACTGAGTGAAATTCACAGCGATGCTGTTTCTGCCATACCTGGTATGACTTTATCTCTGGAAACACCCTAATGAGTAGGAAGACTCCCTAACCATCTACTCACTTAAGCACACTGGTTAAATGTCCATGTTGCCAGAACCTTCCTGTTCTCCAGGCTCTACTCATCAGTGTTGAGTCCAGAAGTGTATCATGGGCCACTGCAGGCCATGATCTCATCAACTTAATTTGTTTCCTCTGCCACCAAAATTTTTCAGACTTGTCCTAAATTCACTGATTGAACATCTTCCTGCCATGATTCTGAATTATGTAATAAACTTCTTGTTGGATTTCACCCATCATTCATATCTTCCTTGTATTCGTCAGGTTTCTCCAGAGAGACAAAACAAATAGGATATGTATATAAATATATGAGAGGGGATTTATTAGGGGAATTGGCTCACACAGTTGTGAAGGCTGAGGAGTCCCACGATAAGCCATCTGAAAACTGGATGCTGGTGGCATGGTTCAGTACAAGTCTGAAGGCTCAGAACCAGAGAAGCCAGTGGTGCCATTGGTGTAAGTCCTGGACTTAAGTTCTGATGTCCATGGACAGGAGAGCAGAGTGTATCTCTGTAGAGAGAGTGATTCTCACCTTTTCCTTTGTTTTTATTCTCTCTGGGCCCCCAACAAATTAGATGGTTACTGCCAATATTGAGAGTGGATCTTTACCACCTAGTCTACTCAGGTTCACATGCTAATCTCTTCTGGAAACACCCTCATGGACACACCTAAAAAGATAACTTTACCTGGTTTCTAGATATTCCTTAATCTAATCAAGTTGACACATAGAGTTAACATTCCTAGATATATATTTGAGAGTCCACACTTACGTAGACCAGAGATGAAGCAAAAAAAAAAAAACCATTGGTGGTTTTTCCAAAAAGACTGTGTTCCATGTGGGTGAATGGACCCAAGAATAGAATTCTAGGTCACCAATTTTCTAGGAACTGTAAGATGATGGTATTTCTGAAGGGTAAAGAAAGCCCATAAAAATTATGGTGAGGAATAGAAGATTCAGGAAAGGGTGATATAATGGAAGTCATGGGAAGAATGGATTTCAAGAACAAGTGCCAAAACCTCTTGAGGGATTAATGTAAATACCAAAAGGGTAACTAATTTAGCAAATATGAGAAATATGTTAATCTTTATTAGTTTAGTCTCCACTTTCTCTTTTAGGAACAAGAACGACTTCTCAAGGAAGGATTCCGGAATGAGAGCAGGGCACTTCATAAAGAGGCCCACGATATAATAAGCAGCAGCTCATCAGAACTGTCATGTAACATACTCTAAGAATCCAAAGGACATAATTTTCATATTCAGCTCCTTCTCCCCAAAGAATAAGTTGAATGAGCAACTGTCTGGAGCCTTTAGAGCCCGGCTGCCTGCCTGTCCGGAGCCAAAGAGCCCACCCAACTATTGCCTCGAGGCCTCAGAGCCTTGTTTGCTGTCATCTTTTGTCCCTCCTCCTCCTGTGCACTATGGGTGTAGGTAACTTTGCAACTTGCCATAGATAACGGGAATTTTCCATTTACCGGAACAACCCGTCCTGTGGTTTTCTCAGTAAACCATCTGCATACTTCCTTATCTGCTGATTCCCTCCTGCTGTCTATATAAACTGTGACCTTCTGGCTAATAAACTAGACGATCAGAATACTGTCTTGTCTCCATTTCTCGCATCTCTTGTCCCATCCAATTCCCACTCCCCCCTCCAGGGTCTGCGTTGAATATCCCACGGGTCGGGACAAGCAACTTTAGAATGTCAAACCCCTCTCACTCAACTAAACTCAACTTGGGGGAAGGGGAGGGTGGTTGTGGGACAATTGCGTGTGGACACTGGGTACAAAAGCAATTTCTGGTAATTTGTATCTCATGAATATTCATAATAAAAAATAAAAAGATAATACTATGAAAAAATAAAAATAAGTAAAAAATAAAAATCTCTCTCTCAAATTTGATTCAAAGTTTCTCCCCTTGATTCTGCCTCCTTCTTGGACCCCACTCATTCACATAGCCTAGTCCCTGATTCAGCCTTACAGGCATGCAATGAAGACGTATGGCTTTTTTTTTTTTTTTTTTTTTCATTTTCTAGCTCTACCTCTCCTAGAGCACACTAGCTCATGTTTATCTTCAAGTTATGACCATGGGATGTAGGGAATGAGAGAAAGAAAACTGTTTTACAGGATGCATTACTGATCTGGTGTCAGTGCCCTGTTGGTATGGCTTAGGACCTTTTTCCTTAAAGATGATTTGAGTTCTTTGTGGATCCCCTGCAAGAACCTCCCACTAGCACTTTCTTATTGTGGTCCACTTCTGATTCCTTTCCTCAAACTCCTTCTTCTAATGATTCACTCATCTAATATATTCTTTGTTTTAAGAACACTGTGCATTGACGTGTAGACAACTTCAGGATTTTCTTCAAGATGACTCAAGGCAAAGAGTGGCATCACTAAGACGGCAGAGTAGACAATACCCAGCTTTGCTCCCCAACACAAGAAATCAGCTAGCAACTATTAAAGCATAAAACTGCCATTCTGAAATCACCAGAACTCTGGGGAGGAAGTAGAGAGGCTTTTTGAGCCCACAAATGTGTGAAAAGCCATGGCAGGTGGGTGGAAGAATCACTTTAAACAGTCGCAGCTGCTACTCCAAGCTGGCATGGCACAGTGCACAGAGAAGCTTCCTGGAGTCTGCAAAGCTGATGCAGAGCTGTTCTTCTGAAGGTACTTGAAACCTTCAGAGGAGAAATGTGCTGTGACCACTGGGAACAAAGATCACTTCAAAATGTCCCATCCCATCTCTCAAGCCAGCATAGCTGTTTATGAAGTTCCCCTGCACCTGAATAGGTGGGAAGGGGCCAGAATTGGAGGAAGGAAAGGATTACTTCAGAGCACTCTATCCACCCCCTCCCAAAGCCAGCACAGCAACATACACTGAGAAGGCCACTGGACCTACAGTCTCAGAGGTGAGAGAAGAGAGTAAGAGGTGGATGTTCAATCTTCCCAGTGGTCTGTGAGTCTTCATGGGGTCTCATTGAGGGCCTGCCCCATAGCAAACATTTGGCATGTCAGGGGGAGGGGGACACCTTGAGTTGTGGTATTGGCGGGGTGCACTAAAATCTGATACTGGCAGTTGACGTGCATCCCAACCAGCACGGGCACCACACAGTAGAGATGGGTTGGTGCCACAGTGTTGTGGTAGACACAATCCGTGGGTAATACTCATTCCCAGGCCAGATTTTCCACATAGTCTAGTTGCTCCTGTGGAGTGTTATCATGACCCAGAAGTGACTGGAAGGCCAACAATTAAATTTGCACAAGTAAGTCTTCCTCAGGTTGTGAAATATTGTCAAGGCAGCAATTTGGCTTAGCCACAACATTCAACTTTTGGCCTCCACAATAGGTCTTCTCCAACCTCGGAAATAATGGCAAGACAAGTTTGTTCTGGTGCAGTATTTAAGTAGTTGCAGTTGCTATAACTATGCCACAGAATGGAAATTAACTTTAAGATAGAGATAAAGATTTGACACTAAGCAATAAAGGTCCAGTGCCACCAAAGAACACCCAAAAAAGCTGGTAAAGAAAGCCATCTCCTCAAATGCACAGGCATCAACCTAAAAATACAAAGATCAAGAAAGAACAAAGATATATGACAACACCACCAAAAGGAACCAACAAAGTGCCAGCAATGGACCCAGAAGAATGGCATATTTATGAAATTTCTAACAAAGAATTTAGAATACCCTCTTAAAATTTTTCAAGGAGTCATGAGAAAATACAAGAAGAAAATTAAATGATATTTGGAAGACAATACAAGAGCAGAACAAAGAACTAGAAAAAGAAATAGAATCAATATTTTAAAAAACAAGTAGAATTACAAGAAGTAAAGAACATATTATCTGAACTGAAAAACTTGATAGAAAGCTTCAGCAGCAAACTTGATCAGAGGAAAGAATCAGTGAGCTACCCAATCAGAGGAACAAAAAAAATAAGTAAATAAATAAGAAAAGATAAAATGGGCCTGCAGAAATTATGGGACACCATCAAGTGAAAGAACCTCTGTGTAACTGATGTACCCAAAGAAGACAAGAGAGGAAAAGCCCTAGAAATCACATTTAAGGGAATAATAGCTGAAAATTACCCAACTATGGAGAAAAATGACAGTGTTAAGGTTCAGGAAGCTCAAAGGTAACCAAAAAAATTTAAGCTAAAGAGAAATTCCTCAAGGCACATTATCATCAAACTATCAAAAACCAAAGACAAAGAGTAAATACTGAAAGCAACAAGAGAAAATAAACACATAACATTCAAAGTAGTCCTAATATGGCTCTCAGCAGATGCCTCAGCAGAAATCCTACAGGACAGAAAGGAGTGGGATGATAAAGTGCTAACAGAAAAAAACTGCCCACCAGGAATTCTGTATCCAACAAAACAAACCTTCAAATATGGAGGAGACTGTTTTAGTCCGTTTGTGTTGTTATAACAGAAATACATGAGACTGGGTAATTTATAAGGAAAAGAGGTTTATTTGGCTTATGATTCTGGGACAGCTGCATCTGGCACAGGCCTCAGGCTGCTTCTACACAGGCCTAGGCGGAAAGTGGCAAGCAGCCGGCAGGTATGAGCGATCACATGGTGAGAGGAAGCAAGAGAGCGGAAGTGCGCACGAGAGAGGAGGTGCCAGGGTCCTATAAACAACAAGCTCTTGCAGGAACTAATAGAGCAAGAACTCACTCATTACTCCCCCCCCCAGGAAGAGCATTAATCCATTCATGAGGGATCCACCCCCATGACTCAATCAGTTTCCAACACTGCCACACTGGAGATCAAATTTCCACATGAGTTTTGGAGGGGACAACATATCCAAACTCCATCAGAGACATAAAGTATTTCCTAGGAAAACAAAAGCTAAGGGAATTCATCAACACTAAATCTGCTTTACAAGGAATGCTAAAGGGAGTTATTCTATCTGAAAGAT
This sequence comes from Galeopterus variegatus, assembly GCF_000696425.1. Lineage (NCBI taxonomy): Eukaryota > Metazoa > Chordata > Mammalia > Dermoptera > Cynocephalidae > Galeopterus > Galeopterus variegatus. The sequence goes on from NW_007739674.1 coordinate 9,479, forward strand.
GACAATAAAGCATAACAAGAAAATATTTGAAGGTGTAAAACTCACTAGTAAATAAGTACACAGACAAAATTAGAATGTTATAATGCTCACACTGCTCCAGGAAGAAGGCAAGATGGCAGATGAGAGGTGACCACCGCCACCATCACCATAGCTGGCATCACCTGACCCTGGTGCACTGTGGCTGCTGCCATCTGTCTCTACACAGCAGTCTGTCCCACTCCCTACCAACAACCAGCCCAGGTGCCACCAGCTCCATCTCACCCTGATCCAGGTGTTCCTGTTTTACCAGGCAGGAGTAACGAGGAAAGCTGTGAGCAAGCACAGCCCCATGCACCCAGTGTTGGGAACTACTCATGAAGTTCACACAACTGCATTGACCCAGAGAGAGCCATGTGTGGAGCTGCCAGAAATAGGCGAACAAGTGCAGCTCCTCAACCCAATGTCCCACCACGGAGAAAAATCCACTGCCCCTCAGTCATGCACCCAAGGGTGAGATTTATTCTCACAGCCCACACACTGCATTGACCCAGGGAGGGACAAGTGTGGATCCTCTGGTGAGAACAGAAATTCAAGTACAGAGTATGAAAGGAAATACCTAGCCACCACCACTCCATTTTCCAACCAGAAGAAGAAAGAGCCAAGGAAGAGCCTCTGCCTATAGGACAGGGAGAGAGAATCCCAGCCCAGGGTCACCCATTTAAGCTGAGGAGCTTCAGTGCACCCAATTGCACCTATCAGGGTCACAGGACACCAGCCAGGGTGCCAGCAAATACACCCAGGTTCACCCAGTTAAGCCAAAGATTAACAGGGCACCTAGGTACTTCTCCCAAGAACTTGAGATCTAGCCTATATCCTCAATGAGTGTCACTCACTTCAGCAAGGAACCACTGAGTGCCCCAGTGCCTAGGCCACAGAGGCACTCACAGGCAACTCTGACATTAAATATGGTTCAAGTAACCACATGGAGACTACACTACCATGTCTACTGAGAACCAAAATTAAAACACCCTGACCAACAGTCAATATAAAACACATCATGAGAAGGAGTATCTCTCCTCAAAAGCCACTCCAGAGTAACAGAAAAAGCAAATGCTCCACCAGATGATGAGACATCAACATAGAGATACTACAAATATGAAAAAACAAAAATATATGACACAACCAAAGGAATATAATAATTCCTAAGTACCAGGCCCCAAACAGCAGGACACCTTTGAAATGACCAGAAAGGAATTCCAAGCAACAATCTTTAGGAACCTGATTGAAATGCAAGACTTACAGAGATGACACAACAAAATAAGAAAAACAATCCAAGATATGAAGGAGGAAATTTTCAAAGAGATAAATAACTAAAAAATGAATATTGCAGAATTCCTGGGACTGAATTCATTCAAAAAAATAAAAAATACAATCAAGAGTGTAAGCAGCAGGCTACAGCAAGCAAAAGACACAATTTCTGATCTCAAAGACAGTCTTTTTGAAATAACCCAAACAGACAAAAAAAATGTTAAAAATGAAACCAATCTATGAGAACTATCATGTCTGATAGTTCTTAAGCATGCAAACATCTAAATCATGGGTGTTCCAAAGGGGAGAAGGAAGAAAAAGGCATTGAAAACATATTCAATGAACTAATAGGAGAAAAAAAATTCCTAGGTATTGGGAGAGTTATGGACTTCCAGATCCTGGAGGCCCAAAGATCTCCAAACAGATTCAACCTAAGAAGGTCTTCATCAAGAAACATGTAGCCAAGCTGTCAAAAGTCAAAGACAAAGAAAGAATCCAAAAACAGCCAAGTGTCAAGTCACCTATAAGGGAATCCCCATCAGAATAACAGCAGATTTTTCAGAAAAACTTTGCAAGCAAGAGGAGAATGGGATGATATATTCAAAGCACTAAAAGAAAAAAACTGCCATCCAGGAATATAATACCCAGCAAGCATATCCTTCAGAAATGAAAGAGAAATAATGTTTTTCCCAGAAAAACAAAAGTTGCTGGAATTTACCACCACACGACTAGCCCTGAAAGAAATCCTCAAGGGAGTCCTGCAACTGGAATCAGAAAAACAATAATTGTCACCATGAATACAATGAGAAAGAACAAAATCCACTGGGAGAGCAGATATGCAAATAAGAAAAAGAAACTGTATCTCAAAAAATCCACAAGCACCAAAGACAAACAATAAGAGAAAGAAAGGAGCAGAAGATATTTAAAATAGCCATATGAAAATCAATGAAATGCCAGGCATAAAACAATACTTTTGATAACAACCCTACATATAAATGGATTGAATTCTCCCCTCAAAAGACTTAGAATGGCTGAAGGGATTAAAAACTAGACCCAACTATCTGCTGCCTTTAAGAAACTCACTGCACCTGTAAAGACCCACACAGACTAATTATGAAGGGATGGAAAATGATATACCATGGAAATGGAAACCAAAAAATGATCAGGAGTAGCCTTTTTTATGTCAGATAAAATATTCTTTAAACCAAAAACTATAAAAAGAGAAAAAGAAGGTCATTATACAATTATAAAGGGATCTATCCAGCAAGAGGATATAACAATCATAAACATACACATACCCAACATTGGATCACCCAGATATAAAGCAAACACTATTAGACCTGAAAAGGGACATAGACCCCAATACAATAATAGTTTAGGACTTCATCACCCATCTCTCAACATTGTGCAGATCATCTAGGCAACAAACCAACAGAGAAACACAGAATCTAAACTATACGTTAGACAAATTGATCTTGGCAGACATCTACAGAATATTTCATCAAACAACTACATAATATACATCCTCCACATCAGCACATGGAACATTCTCCAAGGTAGACCTTATGATAGGTGACAAAAGAAGTTCTCAACAAGTTTTTTTTAAATGTAGATCATTTCAAGTATCTTTTCAGACCACAATGGGTTAAAACTAGAAATCAATAACAAAACTTTGCAAATTATACAAATACATGGAAATTAAACAATGTGCTCCTGGACAATATATGTATCAAAGGAGAAATTAAACAGGAAATTTAAAAATTTCTGGAAATTAATGAAAATAAAGACACATCATACCAAAACCTATGAGATACTGCAAAAGCAGTACTTAATGGGAAGTTTATTTTAATAAGTGCTTACATCAAAATGATATAAAGACTGCAAATAAACAACCAAATGTTACACCTCAAAGAACTATAAAACAAGAACAATCCAATCCCAAAATTAGTAGACAGAAAAAATTAAGATCAGAGCAGCACTGAATGAAATAGAGACCAAAACAAAGATGCAAAGAATTGAGGGGGTAATGTTGGTTTTTTGAGAAGATAAATGAAATAGACAAACCATTAGCTATACTAAGAAAAGGAGAACATTCAAATAAAAAATCAGAAACAAAAAAGGAAACATTACAACTAATACCACAGAAATACAAGGAATCATTAGAGATTATTATAAACTCTATGCCAACAAACTTGAAAACCTGGAGAATATGGGTAAATTTATGGACACATGAACCTAGAAGAAATAAAAAACATAAACAGACCAATAATGATCAATGAGATTAAAGCAGTAATCAGCAGTCTCCCAATGAAGAAAAGCCTAGGACTGGATGGCTTTACCATTCAATCTGTGAAACCTCTAAAGAAGGAATTAACAGCTATCCTTTTCAAACTATTCCAAAAAATTGAAACACAGGCAATTCTCCCTCACTCATTCTATGAGGCCACAATCACCCTGATACCAAAATCAGACCAAGATACAACAACCACAAAAAAGACTACAAGCCAATATCTTTGGTGAGCATAGATGCAAAAATTCTCAACATATTAGTAAACAGAATACAGCAGCACATCAAAAAGATACCATGATCAAGTGGGATGCATCCCAAGGATGCAAGGATGTTTCAACATATGCAAGTCAGAAACCATGATATACCATATCAACAAAAGCAAGACAAAAACTATACAATTATCTCAATAAACACAGAAAAGGCATTTGACAAAATTCAACATCCCTTCATGATAAAGAGTCTTAGCAAATTAGGTATAGAAGGAAAGTGTCTCAACACTGTAAAGATACATATATGACAAACTCACCATCAATATCATCCTGAATGAGGAAAAGCTGAAAACTTTTTTTCTTTTTTCTTTTTTTCAAAAGATGACCAGTAAAGGGATCTTAACCCTTGACTTGGTGTTGTCAGCACCACGCTCTCCCAAGTGAGCTAACCGCCATTCCTATATAGAGATCCGAAACCATAGCCTTGGTGTTATCAGCACCGCACTCTCCCAATTAAGCCACGGGTTGGCCCTGAAAGCTTTTTTTTTTTTTTTAAGAACAGGAACAAGTCATGATGCCCACTTTCACCACTCCTATTTAATATAGTATTGGAAGTACTAGCCAGAGCAATCGGGCAAGGGAAAGAAATAAAGGGCACCCAGACTGTAAAAGATGAAGTTAAACTATCCCTATTTGCAGATGACATGATACTATATATAGAAAAACCTAAAGACTCTACCAAAAAACTCTCAAAGCCCATAACAAATCAGTAAAGTTGCAGGACACAAAATCAATATACAAAAATCAATAGCACTTTATATTCTAACAATGAACTAGCAGAAAAAGAAATCAAAAAGCAAGCCCATTTAGATTAGCTACCAAAAAAAAAAAAATACCTAGGAATAAATTTAACCAAGAAGTGAAGATTTCTACAATGAGAACTACAAATCACTGCTATTAAAATTAAAGAAGACACAAAAAGATGGAAAGACATTCCATGTTCATGAATTGGAAGAACTAACATTGTGAAAATGTCCATTCTACCCACAGTGATCTACAGATTCAATGCAATCCTGATCAAAATACCAATTCTTCACTGAAATAGAGAAAATGCTAATATTCATGTGGAACAACAAAAGACTCCAAATGGCCAAAGCAATCCTGAACAAAAAAATAAAAATAAAAAAGCTGGAGGCATTACACTACCTGACTTCAACATGTCACTGGCATAAAAACAGACACACAGACCAATGGGAGTAATAAGTTCCTCTCTATCAATAATAACTCTAAGTGTAAATGATAAATGAAATAAATACACCAATTAAAAGACACGGAGTAGCTTCTGGATTATAAAACATGAACAAATACTATGCTGCCTACAAGAAACTTCACCTATGAAGACACACATAGACTGAAAGTGAAAGGATGGAAAGGAATAGTCCATGCAAATAGAAACTAACAAAGAGCAGAAGTAGCTGTACTTAAATCAGATAAAATAAACTTCAAATCAAGAATAGTCGAATACAATAAAGAAGGTATTAGCCAGCGTTCCACAGGGAGACAGAACCAATAGGATGTGGGTATAGATACACAAAAGGAGATTTACAAGGGGAATTGGCTCACATGATTATGAAGGCAGAGAAGTCCCACAGTAGACTGTCTGCAAACTGGATGGCAGTACTGTGGCTCAGTCCAAGTCCAAAAGTGTCAGAACCAGGGAAGCTGGTGGTGTAATTCTCAGTCTGAAGCCAAAGGTGTGAAAGCCCAGAGGTACTGCTGGTATAAGTCCTGGAATTCAAAGGCTGAAGAGTCTAGAGTTCTGCTATCCTCCTCCAAATGGAAAACAACACAAGCCAGAAAACCTAGAAGTACATGATAAAAATGCAATATTTTTTCTTTCAACAACTACTGCTCTAGCTCTTCTCTTCTTTTCTCCTATTTTTTTAATTTTAATTTTATTTTTATTCTTTTTTGTCAATATACAATGTGGTTGATTATTGTGGCCTATCACCGAAACCTCCCTCCCTCCTGCCTCTCCCCCCTCCCTCCCAGCAAACTCCTTTCCGTTTGCTTGTCGTATCAACTTCAAGGAAGTGTAATTGTTGTGTCTTCTTCCCACCCCACCCCCAGGTTGTTTGTGTATTTATTTATTTATTTATTTATTTCTAGCTCCCACAAATAAGTGAGAACATGTTATATATCTCTTTCTGTGCCTGACTCGTTTCACTTAATATAATTCTCTCTAGGTCCATCCATGTCATTGCAAATGGCAGTATTTCATTCTTTTTCATAGCAGAGTAGTATTCCATTGTGTAGATATGCCACAGTTTCCATATCCACTCATCTGATGATGGACATTTGGGCTGGTTCCAACTCTTAGCTATTGTAAAGAGTGCTGCGATGAACATTGGAGAACAGGTATACCTTCAACTTGATGATTTCTATTCCTCTGGGTAAATTCTCAGCAGTGGGATAGCTGGGTCATATTGTAGATCTATCTGCAGTTGTTTGAGGAACCTCCATACCACAGAGGCTGCACCATTTTGCAGTACCACCAACAATGTATGAGAGTTTCTATTTTAATCTGTATTTCTTTCATAACTTTTCTCATTTTTCTTTCCTGTTGCTGTCTCTCATTATAATCAAAACATATAATGGTATCCATAATATACTTTCAGCCCCACCATAACCATAAGTATTACTATTTGCTTTTCATATTTAGGTGCTCTGATGTTGGGGCATATATATTTACAATTGTTATATCTTCTTGATGAGTTGAGCCCTTTATTGTTTTATAAAAACCTTCTTTTTCATATAATCATATAATCACTCATATGTATAGTAGTATTAGTAATTCCATTTTTCAGAAGAAGAAACTAAGGAAAGAAGTAATTTAGTATCTTGCTTAGTCACAAAGATAGGATTCAGTACTTAAACCTAGGTACTCTGGCTCCAAACCATAATAATTAGATCTGACACTTTTTAATTCTTCAGTCATTCATACTTTTTAGGATCTTCAACACCTTTTTTTAAGGCATGTAATTTAAAAAATGGTTTCCTTCCGATAAGAAACTAATGGGCAATGTTGTCTATTCTCACAAAATGTGAAGAGAAAATACAAGGGGTCTTCAAAAAGTTCATAGAAAGATTTGCATTCACTTTAATTCCATTTTTCTGTGAACTTTTTGAAATACCCTCATATACTCTCTGAAAATTAATGCCAGGAGTCAATCTTTATCCAGAACATATGCTTTGTTGCTGTTGAATATTTCATTTAGTGTTTCAAGTTAGGTAAGAAGGTTGTTTTTGCGTATCACTATTTAGCCTGTCGCAGACAATACAGGATTGTGCTGGGGTATTACACAGACTCACAACAACGACACAGGAGCAGTGAGCACAACTCCCTCTAATGAAGCAGATGCGTGGATGTGCCCCGGGAGCTCAGCTCTGACTTGTGAGCAGATACTAACAGTAGAGCTCCTCCCACCTGGGCTCCACGACTGCCTGAAAAGTGGTTCAAAGTAACCCCATCTTGGGCAGAGGGCTGGAAGCAGCCTGGGAACAGGTGAATGTTGATTAGCAATAGTCTCAGAGGGAATAAGGCAACAAACAAAGGTATTTTTCTCTGTCTCTCGGTGTCATGAAATGCCCCACTCATTGAGATTCAAAGTAGAGCTTTGCCCAGATGTGGGACTCCATCAAAACTGGGCAGACCTTTATATACCTCACTACTGGCTCTCTTCCCAGTCAGCTTACAGTCAGAAAATATCTCTACCTTCCAGTTAAATAAGTTCATTCCTGGACCCACATTTCTTCAGACACTATAAAGATCTGTTCTGTTCCACTCTGAGAGAGAGCTACGTTCGTTATCTCTATTTCCCTTTCTTGCAATCACCACCACGGCTGTCATCTGGTTCCCAGTCCAGGTCTTGTTCCTGGTCTCACAAATTCATTGTTTTCATCAAAGTCACTGAATGACTCTATTTTGTCTCTTTCTCACTGAGGCCTTCCCTGACTGGCCAATAGATAAATTCAATAGCCAGTGCTCCCTAGCCCCATTCCTTGCTTATTTTTCTCCAAAGCACTTACCATCATCTAATACACATATATATACACTTATATAAATAGCAAATATATACATATAGCAAATATATGTATATACACACACACACACTGTGGGGGAGATTCATAGTAAAATGAATATAATTGATAACAAATTATATTTGTTATGTGTTTATTACCAATCTCCTCAGATTGTAATAGGGCTCCATGAGGCAGAAATTTGCCTTATTTTGTTTGCTGCTAGACACTGGTATCAGTACTAGTCAGATAATCAATATATATTTCTTGAATTAATGAGTAATAACAAACCTAGGGATATGTTTGCCCCCTCTCATATAATCTCTCTACGTATTAGTACTGTTGGCATATCCTCATTCTTGATACACTCCTCCTAGAGTTCTGAGACCCATGCTTCTGGAACACCTAGAACTTCCTATGACCACTCTTTTGCAGTCACCCTCATATCTCATTTTACCTGTAGTTACACCCGAAGTGTTAGCAGTCTGGGGTCTCCATTGGGAGTCCCTGGCTTTTCTCTATCCATTGCATTATGAATCCACTGGGCACAGAGACAGAAAGTGCATAAGCTACAGTATCTCATATATAACTTTCCAGATAGAACTTTCTTCTGAGTCACCCGTCAATTTAAGATAACAAATATTTATTTGGTACCTGGGATATGCTAAGAATTGGGTTAATGGTGGTGAGAAACATGGACCTTGTTCCTGCCCCCACATAACTGACCCTCAAGAAAAACAAATGAATAAGATAAACTGTGGGATAAATGCTTCACTACTATGAGTGACATATATTCAAGTTTGGACAATTCCAGACAAAAGTTCTATGAGTATATCAGAAATTAAACATGTTCCAAAAAGTTACTATCCCCTGAAATCATATACCTATGTCTATTTTTGGAAAATATTCTAATTTTTGGAAAATATTCACTCGGTTACCCAAGCTAAACACCTTTGAGTCATCCTAAATGCTTCTTTCTCATTTTAATCTTCTAAATAACTCAATATGCTGTTTCTTCTCACTTTAAACTCCCTCTCGCACTATCTTTACTGACGTTGTGCTGCTTATCCCTCAAAAACTTTATTTTAAATATCTTTTCTTATTTCATTTTTCCTTCAGTTTATATCTGACCGTCTTTCTTTTTACTCCAACACAATCCTGTTTTTAAATGTATCTATTGTGGCACTTTTCATACTTATGCTGCAGACAATGATATACAGTATTGTCTATTTATTCCAATATACTCAATATAAGATCTTAAGACATTCATAGTTACTTTGGCAGAGACTGCTATTTACCCTCTAGTACCCAGTCTCTCTTTCTCCCACTGTAATAAAACACCTGATTTTTGCCCAGGCACTAGGGAGACAAATTGTCTCAGCCTTCTTGGCAGATAGGCTAGCGATGAGACATAATTCTCACCAATGAAATCTGAGCTGAAGTAATGTGTGTGTGATTTTTCATCCAGGATATGTCTATACAGGAAGAGGATCTAGACTCTTCTCTCCTCTATTAAAAAAAAGAAAAACAAATGAATAAGATAAACTGTGGGATAAATGCTTCACTACTATGAGTGACATATATTCAAGTTTGGACAATTCCAGACAAAAGTTCTATGAGTATATCAGAAATTAAACATGTTCCAAAAAGTTACTATCCCCTGAAATCATATACCTATGTCTGTTTTTGGAAAATATTCTATTTTTTGGAAAATATTCACTCGGTTACCCAAGCTAAACAACTTTGAGTCATCCGAAATGCTTCTTTCTCATTTTAATCTTCTAAATAATTCAATATGCTGTTTCTTCTCACTTTTAACTCCCTCTCGCACTATCTTTACTGACGTTGTGCTGCTTATCCCTCAAAAACTTTATTTTAAGTATCTTTTCTTATTTCATTTTTCCTTCAGTTTATATCTGACCATCTTTCTTTTTACTCCAACACAATCCTGTTTTTAAATGTATCTATTGTGGCACTTTTCATACTTATGCTGCAAACAATGATATACAGCATTGTCTATTTATTCCAATATACTCAATATAAGATCTTAAGACATTCATAGTTACTTTGGCAGAGACTGCTATTTACCCTCTAGTACCCATTCTCTCTTTCTCCCAATGTAATAAAACACCTGATTTTTGCCCAGGCACTAGGGAGACAAATTGTCTCAGCCTTCTTGGCAGATAGGCTAGCGATGAGACATAATTCTTGCCAATGAAATCTGAGCTGAAGTAATGTGTGCGTGATTTTTCATCCAGGATATGTCTATACAGGAAGAGGATCTAGACTCTTCTCTCCTCTATTCATCTACTGAACAGAAATGTATGAGATAGTGACCCATTTTGGACCATCAGGTGGCATGAAAAAAAATGGCTAAGCAGAAATAAAAGGTCTAATTGCCTTTGATGTAAATTGATCCAAATACTCTTTATCTTTGAACTCTTTTGAGAGAGTGAAATAAACTTTCAATCCTTAAGCAACAGAACAGTTTTGGGGGGCTTTTCTACTGCTTACAAATAAACCAAATCCTAGCTGATACATATTCTAAGGCATTTTCAGGTTGAGATTTTTTACATTATTCATTTTCATATCCCCACCATTGAGCATGGCATCAGGCTCATTAAATATATAATGAATAAGCAAACAATGGCACTAAATAGGACTAGATTTCAGGGACTGATATGCCTTTCACAAAACATAAAGTGAGTTCAAGTTCCTCCCTAGGAGACATACACACTGTAAATAGACTATTCAGTCTGAAAACATCTCAGTGGCTTATAAATGACACTGCAGAAATAACAGTATCCTCTAGATCACACTACGTATTATACTCTTGTGATTAGGCCACAGAGAACCCTTGCAGTTTCTCTCTCAACAAACTTCATATAAAAAAAATGGTTATCTGAAGTAGGTAATTCTGACAGGCAAGTTTTTGTAGCAGATAAGTGTCGTGAGGCAGACAGATCATTCTTCAAATCCTACTTCTACCATGTACTAACTATAATATCCTTAGCAAATCATTCAGCCTATATCTATAATGCCTTTCTCATCTACTGAGAAGTGATAAAATATTTAACTAACAGGTTTGGTTTTCGGGTTTTTTTTTTTCAGAATCAGTAAGATAATATTCATAAAGTATCTGTCCCAGGCTTTGCCACACAGAGTAATTCATTATCTAGAATATTATTTTAGAGAAATGAGCCATTGGAAACCACCAATAGTCTGTGTGTCATCATCACTATCACCAGAGATAAGATCTTTTTCTGAAATCTAGAAATCCAATTATAGATTATGAGGTGAGCATTGTCTTTTTGAGCCTCACTTCTAGGTAAAATCAGACATTGTAATACATTAGGTAAAAATTTCTTGGCACTGAGGAGAATGATTTGATTTGATTTAATAAGGAATTTTGAGCAACTGAGTTCCAGGCCTCTGGACATAATTACTGTAGATATTAGCAAATTAAAAGCTTTCCCGTCAAAGAGCCCCTTGAGGAGACCACATGCATACAGTCAGACTTTCTACAGTGCTGTTAGTGTTTTGATGTTTAAAACAAGGTGGGCTACCTTGAAATCAGACGTAGGGATGGAAATTAGCATGCAGGACATTTATTATGGTGAGCTCTTTAGGCTCAAAACCTGTGAAATGGAGGGGAAACAAAGCAACCTTTCTCACTAAGAGAACTGAGACCTGAGGACTGTCTTCCATCACCACTTGCAACCGCTGGGGGAATAAATCCTTCAGTTCTGGAAGTGGGTCCAGGCACCACATCACTGTTCCCACCACATATAGAATGTATAGGGTGCCTTGACAGGAAAGAGAAGGGTCATCAGCCCCTTCCAACAGAATGAGGAAGGGCTTCTGGCCCACCTCTTGAGCTACCAGGTTAAGTGTGCATTCAAGGATTGGAGTTAAGAGAGTTAACATTATATTTCTTATGGGAAAACTCATAAACTACCCCTAGAGCATTGTGGAAGGCTTTGAAACACTTCTGATTTTGCTGGTTCTATGAAAGCATGTGTTTGTGCTTACAAGAAACATTTTAAGATGAATCTTTGATAATTTAGCTTTATAATAATAGGTTAAATTATTTTGTTTCTTTTTTTTTTTTTTGCCTTGCTTTGAGACTTATATGGAAATACTATGTACATTTCTAAAAGTATGTACGGTACAGCAGCTTCTCAGGCTTTGAACCCCAACATTTTTCTAGTTTATTTCTGTCTAAAAAAATGAGTTAGATATTCCTTTTAAAACCATATATCAAACAAAATTACACTCTCAGGATTTAAGGAGTTAATTGTTTATCACAGGTTCCACCAATTAATATCCTAATTGGTTTCTTTTTAAAAATTAGAGTAAGATAAAGTATTTTCTCCACCATATTCCCATACGTAGTTGCCTAAGAATAGATTCCAGTTTTGCATTTACTCAATGACTCAGTGTTAAATTTTCACATGTTTTATAGAAGAAATACTTTCTGGATTATGCTATAATTTATGCATACAAATTAGCCTGGCCTGTAAAACTATCATTTGCCACCAGAGCCCAATATCCAGCCTTCTAACCTCTGCTCCAGCAAACAAAATAACTCTATGCTTATTGCAAAGGACTCCTGAAGTATAACATCTCTGATTGTGCTTCTGCTGGTCTTTCTACTTACATGATACCATCAGTCCTTCAAGTCCACATTGTACCAATTCTTTAACATCCAGCTCAAGGCTATCAGGAATTCTTCACATCATACACTCTTTCTCCTACTTTGATAGCTTATATTTTTCCTTGACAGGCTTATTTTTAATTTAATGCATGGCTATAGGTTGCACTGCTTACACCCATTATTAAAATGCAAGCTCTTTACAGATAGTGACAAATTTGTTGAATTCACTTTACATGTTTGTCATCATTTTAAAATATTCATCTTGAGAGTAAAAAGAAACATATGAAACATTGAATAGATGCCTCTAAGCACTTTTTGAATTTAATTGAATATAATTTGAGTCCTCAGTTATTGCAAGCATACTGTGTTTTATATAGCCCATGAACAACAAACACTTCAAGTTAAATAAAAGATAATGCAAATATTTCTATGAACTTTTTGAAGACTCCTCATATGTGTGGAATGAATAAGTGCTAATACCTAATATTGAGCATCTAATTATATACCAAATACTGTGTGAGGTTTTCTACATATGTTATCTTACTTTATCTTATTGTGCAATGAAAAGACACCTTGAGGAAAGTATGATTAGCATTCTTTTATAGATGAGAAAATGAGCTTGCAAGAAATGTCAGCATAATTGTCAGTGCTGAAATGTGCATTGGTGTCTGTTTTCAAAGCCTTTTCTTTGTATAGCCATCATGTTAGTGGAAATAAAATGAAAGACTGAGGGAATAAGTAGCTGAATAAGTCTCTAAAGAGTAAACTCCCAGCCCCATTGCTCTAATGTGTTTTCTACGGTGACCCTAAGAATGACTCGTGGATCTTTGCACTGGCCGTGCTTCTGAGCAGCACTTTTGTCTACAACAGCATGAGCATCAACAATAATGATGCCTTGAAGAGCTACAGTATCCCTCCCAGAACCAAACTACCATGTCTCATTGAGGAGTTTATGGTAATAAAGATTATGTCAGATTTTTCTTCTGTATGGCTGAGTTTCCATTGGTAGAGCAGATGTTGCAGAGAGCAAAAGAAAGTGTTACAATAATTTTTTATAAGGGAAATGTGGGAATTATGGGTAAAGGAGTCATTCTTTAGCCAAGTCCTAGTTATGTGACAGCTCACAGAGCTAATCAGGGTTAAGTCCTCCCCAAGACCTGATAGCATAGAAGATGCCACAGAGTTTGTCAGTTTCTTTCCAGACTTTATCTGGACTGTAGAGGATTTCATCCTGGAGCTGAAGTTAAATGATCACTGCATCACAGAATGTGAGTACGTGGAGAATGCCCTGAAACTGATTCCAGGTATCAGAGCACGGTCTGGGTAGAGGATTGTATTGCGTACCACTGATCACTGCCCATCATGTCTGGGATAGCATTTGTATCTGAGACTAGATTGAGGTCCATGGAAATGGTAACAGAGAGATGGACTGAAAAATTTAAGACCTGGAATTTAAGCTCACCTAAGAAAAGTAGAACCTAATGTAGAGCAAATATACTCAAAGTTATTTTGTACTTCACACAATTTGTACCCTAAAACCAGATTACCATGGGTGCTAAAACTTTCTAAAGACTAAGCAATTGTGTTCACTATGTCAGTTCCTGATTTTCTTTGCTTAGGAAAACTAGCCATATATTTGTTAGAAATGAAATCTCAGTGAAAAGCTTATCCAATGAAAACATCCATATTTACTCATTGTATCTTATTCTTTTCAAAGAGAGATGCAACTTTCTAATGCCTGTATAGTTACGTTTTTCTACAAAAAAACAAAACAAAACAGATTTTATGTTCCAAATGAAGAAACAGGTATCTTTTGAGTCTATACCTATTCAATGTTTCTTATAACTACTACAACATGAATTTTACTTTCTACATCATAGCTTTCTCTTCATTTCAACATTTTATTCATATTAATATTATAACTTTAAGATAATAAATTATTTTAATGTTTACATGTACAGAGATGTGTAACTGATAAAACCTTGAGAGAAATATCAATTTCCCATTACTCATCCTTTAGTTCTTTTTCCATCCATGTTTTCTTTAAACATTTATTGAACAATTGGCTAAGCACAAGCAACATTGTCAACTCAAATATAGTTCTCGACCTCAAAGAGCTTATAGAGTAGTGGTAACATCTTCAGATTTTGTTTAAGTTAGTCTTCATAAGTTTTTACTAAAAAATAGCTAACAACGTTCAAATTTATTTTTAGCATCAAAGTAGCTTTCCTTAAATGATTAGGGTGTCATGTGTCCTCTTCCTAATTTTTTCCCCATTATCCTTCCTTGTGGCTCTTCTTCTTTTTCATCCCACAACTCAATTTCTGCATGAGATGGAGTAGACCAGAAATTTACACTTCACCTTTTACTTATTCAGCTATTCACTCAGTAAACATCTAATAAACGACTACTCTATGCACAAGTATAAGAATATCTGCCACAGGATTTTTTTTTTATCTGGGACAAGATTTGTCCCCAAATATCTCTACAAAGTTATGTCATTGGTATAATTTTGATTTGCAAAGAGGTATTGAATTGTTTGTGATAAAAGAATTTTATAATCGTAGAAGACAGCAAAGATAGAAAAATATCCCTGGTCATAAAAAGTGTTAGCTCTCTTGCCCCAGAAATATGCCTAGTGTAATTTCCGTTTTTTATCTTCTCAGGACAGAATCCAAAATCCAAATATCCAGTCCCCCAGGGAGTACATCAGGCATTTCTTTCCAAAATGGAAGTGTTTTATCTTTGACCAGCCAACAATTGACAAAGAACTCTTGGCTCATACTGAGGATATGTCAGAAAACCAACGGGATTCTGAATTCCAGAAGCAAGCATTGAATTTCTGTTCTTACATCTTCACCCATGCAAGGACCAAGACCCTCATAGAGAGAATCATAGTTACTGGGAATCATGAGTCTCCTTTTCACATTTCTGTGGAGCCTAATACATGTTGAATATATTGTGTAATGTGTATCTCAGCACATGTGTTTGATTCTATATACGAGTGTAGAATTCTACCTGTGTAGAATATTTTCCTTTTAATTTTTTTAATAAAAAAATACTTTTCTAGGTACCCCTGAGTATGTTAGATAGAGGTATGTATTTAATTTTTTTTACTTTTGTGACCTGAAAATGAAAAGTCAGTAGAAACCATGAGTCTCTTTTGTTCCAAACATGTCTCTCTGTGGTTCAGTTTGTGTGACAAAGCTGTGGTTGTTCTGCCATTTGTCAGTAATTTTACTTGCTTCTGTATAGGAATATAGAAAAGCAGATATTCATGCCACACATAGAAATGAATGTTTCTTAATTAAAGTCTCCCTATATGATCGTTTGTTGAGGCCTAATACATCTAACAAAATTAATACAGTAATGATATTAGCACATATAGTATAAGTGTTTCTCGATAAGGATATACAAGATATTATATGAATTTACAGCCATCAGAACATAAACAGCAGGCCATGAGTCCATGAAACCTCAATTAGTGTTTGAAAAGCAAATTTAAATATAATCTTATGTATAGGGCTGGCTTCATGGACATGTGACCTGTGCAGAAGGTCTGTGCCCATGCAGAGATGGCCCCATGATTGTTTTAATGTTCTGTGTCATTGTCTTGAAATCCTTGATGATTTTTTTTTACTAGGAGTCCCACATTTTCATTTGGAATTAGGACCCACAAATTATGTAATTTACTTTGCCTGTCTATTTAATAAACTTTTATTTTAATGGGAAAGTGTTTTTCTGGGAAATCCTCGAACATATAGGTAGCAATCAGTAATTTAATTTTGTAATATGAATTTGAGAAACATAAAAGAAAGAATGAATAGGGAAAACAGTGAGGTCATTACAAAAAAATGAATCCATAGAGGAAGAGAAAAAGGAAGAGCAGAAGGAAGAGAAGGAGGAGGAGGAAGAGCAGGAGGAAGAGGTGAAAGAAAAAAAAGACTTCAAGATAAATAAAACTTTTATGATTTTTAGAATGCTGTCCCTTAAAGCTTATAAAAACAATGAGTGGTAACTATTTATCCTCTAAGTATATGCCATTCTGGGCTAGGGACTCTGGTGGAGACCTGTGTGGATGCCATCAACAGTGGATCAGTACCTTGTTTAGAGAATGTGGTGACAACTCTGGCCCAGCGTGAGAGCGCAGTGGCCGTGCAGAAGGCAGCCGGCCACTACAGCGAGCAGATGGCCGAGCGCATGTGGCTCCACACAGACACGCTGCAGGAGCTGCTGGACGTGCACGCGGCCTGTGAGAGGGAGGCCCTTGCTGTCTTCATGGAGGTCTCCTTCAAGGATGATACAAGGGAGTTACTGAAGAAGCTCGTGGTACTTTTAGCTTTTATCCTTTCTCAGTTCTGTCCTTCTAAATGATGCCTTAAGTCTACCTTTTTACTCGTGGCTCATCTCCTTAGCATTGAAGAAGGAACCTGGATTCCTGGGAATGAAGGGGCTGTACGGGCTGCAGTTCACCCTTTTTCTAAAAGATTAGCACGTTATTTTCTATTGCTATGAAACAAATTGCCATGAGTTCAGCAGCTTAAAAGATCACACATTATTAGCTCACAGTTAGGTCAGAAGTCCATGTCAGGGTATCTGGGCTCTCCGCTCGGTGTACCTCCAGCTGAGAACAAGGTGTCTCATCTGGAGGCTCTGGGGAAACCCTCTTCATTTTCAAGCCAGCGATGATTATCAAATTCTTCTCCTCTTTCTAATCTCTCTGACTTCTTCTGCCAACAGCTGGAGAAAACTGCCTTAAAAAGCCCATGTAATTAGGTAATGCCCAACAGGGTACTCTCCATTTCTTAAAGTCACCCTGGGCTATGTGACATAATCCAATTACAGGATTAATGTCCGTTGTCTTCACAGGCCCAGGAACTGCGCAGGGTGTGGACAGCAAGGGAATAGAAAGCTTATTAGACACCTTAATTCTGCTTACCATAGGCACCTTCACTGACAGTTTGTCCATCAGTTTGTCTGGGACCGACCTAAAAATGACAAAAATCACTTAATTTATATTGAAGAAATCCAGCTGGATTGTACTTAACAAGTACTACAAAAAATTCTGTTCCTATATCCTCACACATTCAAACCCTCATTGAAAGAATTCAAGAAGAGTTCAAAACTCTGTACAGAATGCACTTAGCTCATTCTGGGGAGGTGATTTGCCATGTATACATTTTCATCCAGAGCAACCCAAGTTCTCTGAGCAAATTTTATTTCCAACCAGGACTGAACTTTCTATTGCTCGTTATTGGCATTTGGGTTCCTGTTAATCATGCCACATTTTCACCCAGAGCAACCCAAGTTCTCTGAGCAAATTTTACTTCCAACCAGGACTGAACTTTCTATTGCTCGTTATTGGCATTTGGGTTCCTGTTAATCATGCTATGGCTGAAAGAACCATAGAGTTCATGTCTTTCAACACAATAATTTACAGATATTGAACCTGACCCCAAGGGAGTTAAGTGACTTTCCAGATGTCTCACAGAGAATTTATCAGAACAGGAACTAAAGCAAGACTCCTGACTCTTGGTCTATATCACATCACAGTCCACTCTGAGGCCATCAGACTGTTTCTTCCAAGAGGATCACAGTGGGATCTTCCCTTCTAACAGCATCTTTCTATTTTATTTCCCTACATTTCCCT
>NW_007739674.1:27998-34837 GCF_000696425.1 Galeopterus variegatus
GGATCACAGTGGGATCTTCCCTTCTAACAGCATCTTTCTATTTTATTTCCCTACATTTCCCTTTTATTTCCCTACATTCCCTGGCAGGACACCATAGAAAAAAAGAAGGAAGATTTTTTGCTGCAGAATGAAGAGGCATCTGTCAAATATTGCCAGGCTGAGCTTAAGCAGCTTTCAGAGCCCCTGATGGAAACTGTTTCAAGAGGAACTTTCTCTGTTCCTCGAGGACACAGTCTCTACTTAGAAGCAAAGAAAAAAGGTTGAACAGGACCATAAGCTAGTGCCCAGGAAAGGAGTTAAGGTGAGGAATGTGGAGGGGGGAGAGGGGCCCACAGAATGTAGTCAGATGGTCTTTGTTGCTCCTTGTGAAAATCTAAGACCACAGCATCATTTGCGGAGAGAGATCAGAGCATGGTAATACCTCAACATTATTAGTTTTTATATCCATAATTAATTACATGGTATCAAACAAAGCATAAATATCTTTTTTTCCAAAGAAAGAACTTAGAAAAAGGAATTTAATTGAAAGAGAACATTTCTTTCATTTTTCAAACAAATTTACATTTTTATGTTGAATATAGGGCATACATCATCAAAGAAACAACTTTTTTCTCAGGAAGCTTATGATCTTACCTAAGATGAATAAATAGTCAGTTGGATATGTGTGCAACTGGTTATCAACTGGTATGCACTGATAATGATGATGGTGGTGGTGGTGGTGGTGAGAGTGATGGTGACAGTGATGGAAATGAGCCATTTCCTAGACCAGGTAAAGAGTTAGCTGCTTTGGTTGGTTTATCAATTTATTCCTCAGAATAATATAGATTATGGACTGATATCATCCCTGTTATACAGTTGAGTAATGTCATGTTCAAAGAAGCTAATAAGTAGCCTAAGATCATATAGCCAGCAAGTGATAGACACGGTGGGGCGGCTCAGTATACTTGGTAGTCATTCAAAACTCAGAAGGTAGCTTAGGAAAGCTTCCTGGAAGAAAAGGCAGAAGCTACAAATTGAAGTATTGATAAATGATATCCTAGTTAAGAAAGAGTAGAACAGCATCAGGCAGAAGAAAAAGAATGTGCAAATACCGCAAACAATGGAGGATGTGTTTGTACAATCGCACATAAATCTGGCTGCTGTAACCTGGGGAAGGGAGTGGGCGGCATCACTGGGAAATGAAGCTGGAGATTTAGGAAGGAGGCTGCTATAGAGGGTTTTCATGTCTCACTAAAGAGCTTGGACTTTTTGTGGTGGCCACATAGGGAAAGGAACCACTGTGGGATCCTAAGCAAGACACAAAATGTATAGGGTCAGATTTGTGATTTTTATTGAACTATAATTTCCTCATCAGAAGACTAGATCTTCACCGCCTGGCAAGTCTTTGCTCATTTTTTGTTCCTCAGGCAAACAAGGTCCTCCAGAGCTTCCTCCAGTCATAGGCAGCTATAGAGAAATCCATCCTGCAGTCAGACAAAGCCCTCATCATAGCAGGCATAGGGGCAGGGCTCAGCTCCAGAGGGGAGGTGTGTCCCTACAGTGCCCTCTTACTGATCAGACAGGAAGCTTTTTCTGAAACAAGGAGCTTCCTCCTACTATGCAACGTATGCTCTGCTAAATCTGAAAATAACCAGGGGGGTTAGGGTTGCACATCCAGCCAATCAGTGCCTTTCCATCATATTATGAAATGTCCTTTTGTTTGTGTGGCTAGTAGGAGTATTCAGAGATTTCCCCCCCCTGCCATTTCAAGTCAGTTTGGTCTCTGAGCGCAGGAGGGTACAGCTCAGGCCTGACTATTGTTTTCTTCCTTCTCCCAAACTGTTTTGGAAAAGCCAAGCAGGCCAAGAAGGAGGCAGCTGAGGAAAAAAATGGAGCTGCTAAGACAGAAACAGAAGGAGCAGCAGCAAATGATGGAGGCTCAAGAGAGAAGCTTCCAGGAGAACATGGCCCAACTGGAGGAGAAGATGGAGCGGGAAAGGGAAAACCTTCTGAGAGAGCAGGAAAGGATGCTGGAGCACAAGCTGAAGGTGAGTCTGGACGGGGCCTGGGCTGTCTGGTGGACAGTGTCCTGGTTCCTCAGGAAGGGAAGGGCCAAAATTTTAACCAACCACAGGGAAATCCAAAAGGTATATGATTCACTCAAACTTCAAATCTATCTGGATCCTACGGAAGCTTGTAAATCTACAAGACACGAGTACCTTCAGTAGTATTAGAAGTGAAGAAATAGTGTAAGAATGAAAAATAACATCCCACAGGTGCCAGGCTGCTGTTCGTATGGTTATAGAATGGTCTTCTTTTACCCCAGCTGAATGGGGCCTTAGTCCACTAGTCCGTAGGATTCTTGGTACAACCATTGAAGAGACCTGAAATAGATCTATTTATGCTTGCTCTTGAAATTATCAGATTAGTTCTGATATGAAGTACAGGATCCTGAAAGGTCTACAGTTTGCTGTGTTTGTTCCAGATCTTCCTGATTCACTCTACACAATATGTGTCAATTGTCCTAACCCGGAGTTTGATAAGCAGTGTTCTGCAGAGTCAGCAGTTTGCATTATTTGTCAGTTGACTGTGGTCATGTTATCTCAATGAGACTGAAAATTAATTAGAATTAAACCTACATTCCCGCCCAAAGAGCATCTTTGGCCTGGACCACATTGCTGGGATAGTTCTCAGGCCTGACCTAACCCCAGTTCCTTCCACTCCAGTGAGATGGTTCTGAGGAAATCTTAAAAAGCTATAAACTATGGATACTCCTTTACTCAGATCCAAAAGTGTAGAAAGTTTAGATAAACTCGTCAAAGAGCAGTATAAGGTGGCAGAGAAATAAACACATGTGCCTAGCTACTGAAGTTGTTAAATACAAAATCCTGATAATTAGAGATTTTCAAAAGTGGACTCTCCTTTTTATATGTCCAAGAAGAACTACTTATTCAAGGATTAAAAATAAAATCTGAGAATTTAAATAAAGAGATATATCTACTAAAAGAAGATATTAACACTACTAAAAATGAAGAACCCTCAGTGTTTTCCCAGATCTTTGATTTAGCTGGCAATGTGTTAATTGTATCACTACCTGGGGCTGCTAAGTTTTTGGGTGTAGGGATGAAATTTCTCAGCTCGTGTATTAAATAGGCTTAGAATTCTTGTTAATTATATTATAAAAGTCTTCTTTTGCTTTAATAGCATAACACTATGGCTTATTTTTGAAGTATGTGTCCCATGGTAGTTTCATTCAAGAAAAGTTAAAAAAGTGATTCCAAAGAATATCTGAGCCTGATATGCAAAAAACAAACCTAATTTTGATGATTTAATTAATTTAAAGAAATGGGAAACAAGTTAGCAGATAATGAAATTATTCATAGAAAAAATTTAAATAAAGCAAAAAGACAAATGGCAAGATGAAGAAATATTTGCAACTTATATTGCAGACAAGGAGATAATTTCTTAAAACTATAATGAGTCTCTATAAATGAGTGAGGAAAGAACAACCACCACATCTTTTAAGTGAGCAAACTATAAGAGAAAAAAGTTTTAACTTACCTGATAATAAAAAATGTATGAAGTAAAACTATGAAGTACCTCATTTACCTGTAGATGGGCAAGGAAAAGCAGTTTTGACAGGACGCTGAGCTGGCAAGGGTTTGGGGAAACTGACAATCTCTCATATTAGCTAACAGTAGTGCAAACTGGTGGAAATATATAACAAAATTTTAAATGCAAATACCTTTGATCTAGTATGTCCACGTTTAGTATTTTATTTTGTTGATTCATTTAATCAGGTTGAAAATGACATATGTAACTTGTTGCAAGATCTTTGTAATTCCAAAAGTCTGGAAACAACTTTAATGTCCCTCTGTCAAGTACTGATGAGGTGAATCTTCAGACATATTTTCAAGGATCTACTCTACAGTCACTAAAACAAAAGGGGAAGCTCAATTTATACTAATATGAGAAAATCTCAAAGATGTGTCAGAAGTGAAAAAATGATACAGAAAGTATGTATATTTGCTACCACTAAATTTATAAAATAATCAATATGTAGATATATTATTATCTATATCTGGAAAAACACAAAATAAACCAGTATCCATGGTCACAACAGGAATGACCTGGATAGCTGAAGAAAGACAGGAGAGGATAACTAACTTTAAATTACTTATTTATCTGTACCTTTTATATTTTGTATGAATGTACCCCAAAATAAATAAATATAATTACTAATATTAAAAATAAAAATGTATGTAATGAGAAAGTTCCCATGATAAGAGGAAAGTGTATCGTATTTCTAAAAATCACATAAGTCAGCTCACACAGGAAGAGTCTACTTGTTACAGCAGGAAACAGAATCTATATGACATGCATCCTAATTTTGTTTTCATCAGGGTCTCTCAATAAGGCCTTGAAATTCTACTCCCTAATTTATTTTTAGATATGATGTCCCCTGGGATGTCAACTGGACTGGTCTCTAAATTCCTGCCCCACATTTATAAAGATGATGTATTAGAAGGACAACTTTTCTTCAGGGTTATAATAGTCAGTGTTCTCCAGAGAGACAGAATCATTAGGATTTGTTATAAACATATGAGAGGGGATGTATTAGTGGAATTGGCTCACATGATTGTGAAGAAAAGTCCACAATAGGCCATCTGCAAACTGGATGCCTGTAGTGTGGCTCAATCCAAGTCCAAAGCCTCAGAACCAGGAAAGCCAATGGTGTCCTTGATATAAGTCCTGGAATGCAAAAGCTGAAGAGTTTTGAGCTCTGATGTCCGTGGACAGGAAAGAAGAGTATATTCGAGCTACAGCGGAAAAAGAGAGAGATTCGTCTTTTTTCTCCGTTTTTTGTTCTCTCTGGGCCCCCAGTGGATTGGATGGTTCCCACCCATATTGAGGGCAGGTCCTTTCCACCCAGTCTACTCAGACCTTCTTGCTAATACCTACTGGAAACATTCTCATGGACAACCTAAAAAAATAGTTTTACCAGGTTTCTCAGTATTCCTTTAATATAATCAAGTTGACACATAGAATTAACCTTCACAAGGTCAACTCAACATATTAGGAATTCTTCTAAGCTGTCTAGTGCCTAAGACTTGTAACTAGAATGAACTCCTTGTAATTCCACAAGCCGGGTATGTTCTCTCAACTGTGGGCCATTGTACCCAGGACACAGACTTCTTAAAACGGCCCAGCTTTCTCACCCTATATCCTTTATTTGTCAACCTCTGCTCCTCCTTAAGGTCCCCTATTTCCTGACTTCCTGATACTGGATGAGGTGTCCTCCCTCTGTGATGCCATTGCATTGTGTTGTCACTCCTACCATAACCCTTCTATATAATTGTGAGAACTGAAACGACCTGTTACAGCTGTCTCCCCTACTACCTCTTGATCTTAGGTACTTGGTCTTCATCATCATATCTTTAGCTCCTACCACAAAACCCATCATGTAAAAACCAGCTGTTCAAAAAATATGGGTAAAGCTGGCCAGTTTGCTCAGTTGGTTAGAGTGCTTCCTTGTAACACCAAGGTCAAGGGTTTGGATCCCCATACCAGCCAGCCGCCAAAAAAGAAAAAAAAAATGGGTGAATAAGCACATGAGCTGCCCTCCAACAGGGCCCCAAATTTCCATTTCCTCACTATATTAACTGCTCTATGGTGTTCTCAAAACAGAGGGCACAGTTTTAGGAACTAATGCAGAGGGGATTCACTGAGGCAGACAGGACATGCACATATATCTAAACGTGCTACACTATTCGCTCTAAAGGACTAGACTATGTTCCTCAAGCTTCTCACTCATAAGTATTACCCAGAAATGAAGTCACTTCCATTGGCTCCCAGCACAATTATAATATTTAAAATAGGAAAGAAGGGAGATTCCAAGATGGCGACGGGTCTGGAGAGGAGACGCCAGAAAACAGCGTGAGCCTGAGAAGCGTGCGCTGAGCAGGCAGAGTGCTATCTGCATTTCCAAGAGCAACAAAAAATGAATAAGTCTTTCAACAACTAAACTACAAATATAAAAAAAGCAACTACAGACTCAAAGTTTAGGGCTGACACAAAAGAAGATTCCTGAGAGCGCCCGAGCCACGCCGCTGACCGAGTAAGCAGCCCCAGGCGGCAGAGACCAGAGACCAAAGACGGGGTCCACGCCAACGTGGAAACGGAGAGAGAGCCGCCTGGACTGTCCAGCTCTGTGAGTGGGCTTACGAGGCAGACCCCCGTCCGGCTTCCGCCTGCCACACCAGACCAGACACCGACCCCAGGGTGGCCTCCATTTTCTCGGGTGGGGGCAGAGCCAGTGGTTCAGCCAGGTCTGAATCCCCCACCTGGCTCTGCTCCTCACTGAGCCCTGCCTCTTACTTGACCCGGCGCGGGGCCTTCCAGGGCCTGCGGGCNAGACCCCCGTCCGGCTTCCGCCTGCCACACCAGACCAGACACCGACCCCAGGGTGGCCTCCATTTTCTCGGGTGGGGGCAGAGCCAGTGGTTCAGCCAGGTCTGAATCCCCCACCTGGCTCTGCTCCTCACTGAGCCCTGCCTCTTACTTGACCCGGCGCGGGGCCTTCCAGGGCCTGCGGGCCGGCCTCCCATCCACTCCCTCCACTGTTCTATGGTGGGGCTGGTGAGGTGGGGAGCCCCTGGTCAGCATCGGGAGACAGGGAAAAGCGGGCCGGGCCAATTGTTACTCCACCGCACCCGGGGCTCCGCCCCTAGTAAACCTCCTGTTGCCGGGAGGCAGATACCACCTCTGTGGCCACCAGTTCGGAAAAATGCCTAGCCGATTTTGGGTTAGGAAAAGTGTGGTTGGAACGCTCCCGGGCTTACTTGAGCCTGCCAGAGAGC
>NW_007739675.1:0-780 GCF_000696425.1 Galeopterus variegatus
AGCTAATCGATCTATGTAAACTCATCAGACCAAGCTAATCGATCTACGTAAACTCATCAGAACATGCCCAGCGATCTAGGTAAAGTCATCAGACCAAGCTCATCGATCAAATTAAACTCATGAAACCCAGCTCTTCGATCTAAGTAAACTCATCAGACCAAGCTCTTCGATCTAAGTAAACTCATGAGACCCAGCTCTTCGATCTAAGTNATCTAAGTAAACTCATCAGACCAAGCTAATTGATCTAAGTAAACTCATCGGACAGTGCTAATTGATGTACGTAAACACATCACACCGAGAACATCGATCTAAGTAAACTCATGAGACATAGCAAATCGATCTGTGTAAACTCATCAGACTGAGGTAATTGATCTAAGTAAACTAATCAGACCAAGCTCATCGATCTAAGTAAACTCATCAGAGCAAGCTAATCGATCTAAGTAAACTCTTCCGACCAAGCCCATCAATCTAAGTAAACTCTACAGACCAAGCTCATCGATCTATTTAATCTCATCAGACCAAGCTAATCGATCTAAGTAAACTCATCGGACAGTGCTAATTGCACTAAGTAAACTCATCAGACCGAGCTCATAGATCTAAGTAAACTCATTCGGACAGTGCAAATTGATCTAAGTAAACTCATCAGACCGAGCTCATCGATCTACGTCAACTCATCAGGCCAAGCTCATCGATCTAAGTTAACTCATCAGAGCAAGCTCATCGATCTACTTAAACTCATCAGACCAAGCCCATCGATCTAAGTAAACTCATCAGAGCAAG
>NW_007739675.1:6178-6735 GCF_000696425.1 Galeopterus variegatus
AAACTCATCAGACCGAGCTCATCGATCTAAGTAAACTCATCAGACCATGCTAATCGATTTACGTAAACTCATCAGACACAGCTAATTGATCTATGTAATCTCATCCGACCAATCTCATCCATCTAAGTAAAGTCATCAGACCAAGCTCATCGATCCAAGTAAACTCATGAGAACTAGCAAATCGATCTATGTAAACTCATCAGACTGAGCTAATTGATCTAATTAAACAAATCAGACCAAGCTCATCGATCTAAGTAAACTCATCAGAGCAAGGTAATCGATCAAAGTAAACTCGTCTGACCAAGCCCATCGATCTAAGTAAACTCATCAGACCAAGCTCAACGATCTATTTAATCTCATCAGACCAAGGTAATCGATCAAAGTAAACTCGTCTGACCAAGCCCATCGATCTAAGTAAACTCATCAGACCAAGCTCAACGATCTATTTAATCTCATCAGACCAAGGTAATCGATCTAAGTAAACTCATCGGACAGGGCTAATTGCACTAAGTAAACTCATCAGACCGAGCTCATAGATCTAAGTTAACTCATCGGAC
>NW_007739675.1:8593-10145 GCF_000696425.1 Galeopterus variegatus
GACCTAATTAAACTCATGAGACCAAGCACTTCGATCTAAGTAAACTCATCAGACCAAGCACGTCAATATAATTAAACTCAACAGACCAAGCTAATCGATCAAGGAAAAATAAACAGACCCAACTAATCGATCTAGGAAAACTAATCAGACCCTACTAATCGATCTAGGAAAACTAATCAGACCCAAATAATCAATCTAGGAAAAATAATCAGACCCAATGAATCGATCTAGGAAAATTAATCAGACCCAAAAATCGATCTAGGAAAAATAATCAGACCCAACTAATCGATCTAGGACAAATAATCAGACCANCCAACCTCCTCGGTCTAAGTAAACTCATCACACTAAGCTCATCGATCTAAGTCAACTCATCTGACCAACCGCATCGATCTAAGTAAACGCATCAGACCAAGCTCTTCGATCAAAGTAAACTCATCAGACCAAGCTAATCGATCGAAGTAAACTCATCGGACAGAGACAATTGATCTAAGTAAACTCATCTGACCAAGCTCATCGATCTAATAAAGTCATCAGACCAAGCTCATCGATCAAATTAAACTCACCTGATCAAGCTCATCGATCTAGGTAAACTCATCAGCCCAAGCTAATCGATCTATGTAAACACATCAGTCCAAGCTAATCGATCTACATAAACTCATCAGACTAAGCCCATCGATCTAAGTAANCAAGCTGTTCGATCTAAGTAAACTCATCAGACCAAGCTCATCGATCTAAGTAAACTCATGAAACCAAGCCAATCGATCTAAGAAAACTCATAGGACAGAGCTAACTGATCAACGTAAACTCATCAGACCAAGCTCATCGATCTAACTACACTCATCTGACCAACCGCATCGATCAAGTAAACCCATCAGACCAAGCTCTTCGATCTAAGTAACCTCTGCAGAGCAAGCTAATCGATCTAAGTAAACTCATCGGACAGAGACAATTGATCTAAGTAAACTCATCAGACCAAGCTCTTCGATCTAAGTAAACTCGTCAGACCAAGCTAATCAATCTAAATAAACTCATAGGACAGTGCTAATAGATCTAAGTAAACTCATCAGACCAAGCTCATCGATCTAAGTTAACTCATCAGACTGAGCGCATCGCTCTAAATTAACTCATCAGACCAAGCTAATCGATCTAAGTATTCTCATCGGACTTTGCTAATTGATCTAAGTAAACTCATCAGACCTAGCTCATCGATCTAAGTAAACTCATCAGACCTAGCTCATCGATCTAAGTAAACTCATCAGACCTAGCTCATCGATCTAAGTAAACTCATCAGAAAAAGCTCATCGATCTAAGAAAACTCATCGGACAGAGGTAATAACTAAGTAAACTCATCCGATCAAGCTCATCGATCTAAATAAAGTCATCAGACCAAGCTCATCGATCTAAGTAAACTCATCAGACCAAGCTAATCGATCTAAGTAAACTCATCAGACACAGCTAATTCATCTATGTAACCTCATCTGACCAAGCCCGTCCGTCTAAGTAAACTCATCAGACCATGCTAATCGATCTAAGTAAACTCATCAGACACAGC
>NW_007739675.1:10401-10888 GCF_000696425.1 Galeopterus variegatus
AGCTAATCGATCTAACTAAACACATCCGACCAACCTCCTCGGTCTAAGTAAACTCATCACAAGAAGCTCATCGATCTAAGTCAACTCATCAGACCAAGCTCATCGATCTAAGTAAAGTCATCAGACCAAGCTCATCGATCAAATTAAACTCACCTGACCAAGCTCATCGATCTAGGTAAACTCATCAGCCCAAGCTAATCGATCTATGTAAACTCATCAGTCCAAGCTAATCGATCTACATAAACTCATCAGACTAAGCGCATCGATCTAAGTAAACTCATCAGACCAAGCTCATCGATCTAAGTAAACTCATCGGACAGAGGTAATTAATTAATTAAACTCATCCGACCAAGCTCATCGATCTAAATAAAGTCATCAGACAAAGGACATCGATCTAAGTAAACTCATCGGACAGAGGTAATTAAATAAGTAAACTCATCGGACAGAGGTAATTAACTAAGTAAACTCATCCGACCAAGCTCATCGA
>NW_007739675.1:12053-13485 GCF_000696425.1 Galeopterus variegatus
CTCATCCATCTAAGTAAAGTCATCAGACCAAGCTCATCGATCTAAGTAAACTCATGAGAACTAGCAAATCGATCTATGTAAACTCATCAGACTGAGCTAATTGATCTAAGTAAACTAATCAGACCAAGCTCATCGATCTAAGTAAACTCATCAGACCAAGCCCATCGATCTAAGTAAACTCTTCCGACCAAGCCCATCGATCTAAGTAAAGTCATCAGACCAAGCGCAACGATCTATTTAAACTCATCAGACCAAGCTCTTCGATCTCAGTAAACTCATCAGACCAAGCTCATCGATCTAAGTAAACTCGTCCGACCAAGTTAATCGATCTAAGTAAACTCATCAGACCAAGCTCATCGATCTATTTAATCTCATCAGACCAAGCTAATCGATCTAACTAAACTCATCGGACAGTGCTAATTGAACTAAGTAAACTCATCAGACCGAGCTCATCGATCTAAGTAAATTCATCGGACAGTGCTAATAGATCTAAGTAAACTCATCAGACTGAGCTCATCGATCTACGTCAACTCATCAGGCCAAGCTCATCGATCTAAGTAAACTCATCAGACCAATCTCATCGATCTAAGTAAACTCATCGGACGGAGCTCATCGATCAAAGTAAACTCATCAGACAAAGCAAATCTATCTAAGTAAACTAATCGGACAGTGCTAATTGATCTAAGTTAACTCATCAGACCGAACTCATCGATCTAAGTAAACTCATGAGACCAAGCTAATCGATCTTAGTAAACTCATCAGACCAAACTCATCAATGTAAGTAAACTCATCAGACCGAGCTCATTGATCTAAGTAAACTCATCAGACCAAGCTAATTGATCTAAGTATACTCATCGGACAGTGCTAATTGATCTAAGTAAACTCATCAGACCGAGCTCATCGATCTAAGTAAACTCATCAGACCTAGCTCATCGATCTAAGTAAACTCATCAGACACAGCTAATTGATCTATGTAACCTCATCTGACCAAGCTCATCCGTCTAAATAAACTCATCAGACCAAGCTAATCAATCTATGTAAACTCATCCGACTGAGCTTATTGATCTAAGTAAACTAATCAGACCAAGCTCATCGATCTAAGTAAACTCATCAGACCAAGCTGTACGATCTAAGTCAACTCATCAGACCAAGCTCATCGATCTAAGTAAACTCATCAGACCAAGCTAATCGATCTAACTAAACACATCCGACCAACCTCATCGGTCTAAGTAAACTCATCACACTAAGCTCATCGATCTAAGTAAACTCATCAGACTAAGCTAATCGATCTAAAGAAACTCATTGGACAGAGCTAATTGATCTAAGTAAACTCATCAGACCAAGCTAATCGATCTAAAGAAACTCATTGGACAGAGCTAATTGATCTAAGTAAACTCATCAGACCAAGCTAATCGATCTAAAGAAACTCAAT
>NW_007739675.1:13699-14636 GCF_000696425.1 Galeopterus variegatus
ACTCATCGGACAGTGCTAATTGATCTAAGTAAACTCATCAGACCGAACTCATCGATCTAAGTAAACTCATGAGACGAAGCACATCGATGTAAGTAAACTCATCAGAACAAGCTCATCGATGTAAGTAAACTCATTAGACCGAGCTCATTGATCTAAGTAAACTCATCAGACCAAGCTAATTGATCTAAGTAAACTCATCGGACTGTGCTAATTGATCTAAGTAAATTCATCAGGCCGAGCTCATCGATCTAAGTAAACTCATCAGACCTAGCTCATCGATCTAAGTAAACTCATGAGACCAAGCTCATCCATCTAAGTAAACTCATCGGACAGAGGTAATTGATCTATGTAAACTCATACGACCAAGCTCATCGATCTAAGTAAACTCATCAGACCAAGCTAATTGATCTAAGTAAACTCATCGGACTGTGCTAATTGATCTAAGTAAATTCATCAGGCCGAGCTCATCGATCTAAGTAAACTCATCAGACCAAGCTCTTCGATCTAAGTAAACTCATTAGACCCAGCTCATCGATCTAAGTNAACTAATAAGACCCAACTATTCGATCTAGGAATACTAATCAGACCAAGCTAATCAATCTAATTAACTCATCCGACCAACCTCATCTATCTAAGTAAACTCATCACCCCAAGCGCATCGATCTAAGTAAACTCATCAGACCGAGCTCATCGATCTAAGTTAACTCATCAGACCGAGCTCATCGCTCTAAATAAACTCATCAGACCAAGCTAATCGATCTAAGTAAACTCATCAGACCTAGCTCATCGATTTAAGTAAACTCATCAGAAAAAGCTCATCGATCTAAGTAAACTCATCGGACAGAGGTAATAACTAAGTAAACTCATCCGACCAAGCTCATCGATCTAAATAAAGTCATCAGACCAAGCTCATCGATCTAAGTAAACTCATCAGACC
>NW_007739675.1:16457-17047 GCF_000696425.1 Galeopterus variegatus
TCCGACCGAGCTCATTGATCTAAGTATAGTCATTAGACCAAGCTCATCGATCAAATTAAACACATCTGACCAAGCTCATCGATCTAAGTAAACTCATCAGACCAAGCTAAACGATCTATGTAAACTCATCAGACAGAGCTAATTGATCTAAGTAAACTAATCAGACCAAGCACATCATTCTAAGTAAACTCATCAGAAAAAGCCGGTCGATCTAAGTAAACTCATCCAACCAAGCTCATCGACCTAATTAAATTCATGAGACCAAGCACTTCGATCTAAATAAACTCATCAGACCAAGCACATCAATATAATTAAACTCAACAGACAAACCTAATCGATCTAGGAAAAATAAACAGACCCAACTAATCGATCTAGGAAAACTAATCAGTCCAAGCTAATCGATCTAGGAAAATCTAATAAGACCCAACTAATCGATCTAGGTAAACTAATCAGACCGAACTAGTCAATCTAAGAAAACTAATAAGATGCAACTATTCGATCTAGGAATACTAATCAGACCAAGCTAATGAATCTAACTAAACTCATCCGACCAACCTCATCTATCTAATAAACTCATCACCCCAAGCGCA
>NW_007739675.1:17391-17940 GCF_000696425.1 Galeopterus variegatus
ACCAAGCTCATCAATCCAAGTAAACTCATCAGACTTAGATAATCGATCTAACTAAACTGATGGGACAGAGCTAACTGATCTAAGTAAATTCATCAGACCAATCTCATGGATCTTAGTAAACTCATCAGAACAACCTCTTCGATCTAAGTAAACTCATCAGACCAAGCACATCGATCTAAGTAAAGTCATCAGACCAAGCTCATCGATCAAATTAAACTCATCAGACCAGGCTCATCGATCAAAGTAAACTCATCACACCAAACTAATCGATCTATGTAAACTAATCCGACCAAGCTAATCGATCTAGGAAAATCTAATAAGACCCAACTAATCGATCTAGGTAAACTAATCAGACCGAACTAGTCAATCTAAGAAAACTAATAAGACCCAACTATTCGATCTAGGAATACTAATCAGACGAAGCTAATCAATCTAACGAAACTCATCCGACCAACCTCATCTATCAAATAAACTCATCACCCCAAGCACATCGATCTAAGTAAACTCATCGTACAGAAGTAATTGATCTAAGTAAACTCATCCGACCAA
>NW_007739675.1:19904-21639 GCF_000696425.1 Galeopterus variegatus
AATCGATCTATGTAAACTCATCAGACTGAGCTAATTGATCTAAGTAAACTAATCAGACCAAGCAAATCGATCTATGTAAACTCATCAGACTGAGCTAATTGATCTAAGTAAACTAATCAGACCAAGCTCATCGATCTAAGTAAACTCATCAGAGCAACCTAATCGATCTAAGTAAACTCTTCGGACCAAGCCCATTGATCTAAGTAAACTCTTCGGACCAAGCCCATCGATCTAAGTAAACTCATCAGACCAAGCTCATCGATCTATTTAATCTCATCAGACCAAGCTAATCGATCTAAGTAAACTCAATGGACAGTGCTAATTGATCTAAGTAAACTCATCAGACCGAGATCATCGATCTAAGTTAACTCATCAGACCAAGCTCATCGATCTAAGTAATCTCGTCAGACCAAGCTAATCGATCTAATTAAATTCATCNTCTATATAAACTCATCAGACTGAGCTAATTGATCTAAGTAAACTAATCAGACCAAGCTCATAAATCTAAGTAAACTCATCAGCGCAAGCTAATCGATCTACGTTAACTCATCAAACCAAGCCCATCGATCTACGTAAACTCATCAGACCAAGCTGTTCAATCTAAGTAAACACATCAGACCAAGCTCATCCATATAAGTAAACTCATCACACCAAGCTCATCGATCTAACTTCACTCATCTGACCAACCGGATCGATCTAAGTAAACCCATCAGACCAAGCTCTTCGATCTAAGTAAACTGATCAGACCAAGCTAATCGATCTAAGTAAACTCATCGGACAGAGACAATTGATCTAAGTAAACTCATCCGACCAAGCTCATCGATCTAAGTAAAGTCATCAGACCAAGCTCATCGATCAAATTAAACTCATCAGACCAACCTCATCGATCTGAGTAAACTCATCAGACCAAGATATTCGATCTATGTAAACTCATCAGACCAAGCTCATCGATCTACGTAAACTCATCAGACGAAGCCCATCAATCTAAGTAATCTCATCAGACCAAGCTCATCGATCAAAGTAAACTCATGAGACCAAGGTCTTCGATCTAAGTTAACTCATAAGACCAAGCTCATCGATCTAAGTAAACTCATCAGACCAAGCTCGTCGATCTAAGTAAACTCATCAGACCAAGCTCATCAATCTAAGTGAACTCATTGGACGAAGCTAATCGTTCTAAGTAAACTCATCGGACAGAGCTAATTGATCTAACTAAACTCATGAGACCAAGCTAATCGATCTAGGAAAAATAAACCTAAACAACTAATCGATCTAGGAAAACTAATCAGACCCAACGAATCGATCTAGGAAAACTAATCAGNGATCTAAGTAAACTCATCAGACCAAGCTCATCGATCTAACTACACTCATCTGACCAACCACATCGATCTAAGTAAACCCGTCAGACGAACTTCTTCGATCTAAGTAAACTCATCAGACCAAGTTCATTGATCTAAGTAATCTCATCGGACAGTCCTAATTGATCTAAGTAAACTCATGAAACCAAGCAAATCGATCTATGTAAACTCATCAGACTGAGCTAATTGATCTAAGTAAACTAATCAGAACAAGCTCATCGATCTAAGTAAACTCATCATACAGAGGTAATTGATCTAAGTAAACTCATCGGAGCAAGCACATCGATCTAAGTAAACTCATCGGACAGAGGTAATTGATCTAAGTAAACTCATCGGAGCAAGCACATCGATCTAAGTAAACTCATCGGACAGAGGTA
>NW_007739675.1:21979-22666 GCF_000696425.1 Galeopterus variegatus
CTCTTCGATCTAAGTAAACTCATCAGACCAAGTTCATCGATCTAAGTAATCTCATCGGACAGTCCTAATTGATCTAAGTAAACTCATGAGACCAAGCAAATCGATCTATGTAAACTCATCAGACTGAGCTAATTGATCTAAGTAAACTAATCAGACCAAGTTCATCGATCAAAATAAACTCATCGGACAGGGACAATTGATCTAAGTAAACTCATCAGACCAAGCTCATCCATCTAAGTAAACTCATCGGACCGAGCACATCAATCTAAGCAAACTCATCAGACCAAGCTCATCGATCTAAGTAAACTCATCAGACCAAGCTAATCGATCTAAAGAAACTCATTGGACAGAGCTAATTGATCTAAGTAAACTCATCAGACCAAGCTCAACGATCTATTTAAACTCATTAGACCAAGCTCTTCGATCTAAGTAAACTCATCAGACCAAGCTCTTCGATTTAAGTAAACTCATCAGACCAAGCTAATCGATCTAAGTAAACTCGTCGGACAGTGCTAATTGCACTAAGTAAACTCATCCGACCAAGCTCATCAATCTAAGTAAACTCATCAGAGCAAGCTAATCGATCTAAATAAACTCATAATACCGAGCTCATTGATCTAAGTAATCTCATCAGACCAAGCTAATCGATCTATGTAAACTCATGAGACCAAGCTAATCGATCTATGT
>NW_007739675.1:23607-23876 GCF_000696425.1 Galeopterus variegatus
CAGAGCTAATTGATCTAAGTAAACTGATCAGACCAAGCTCATCGATCTAACTAAACTCATCAGTCGAAGCTCATCGATCTAAGTAAACTCATTGGACAGAGGTAATTGATCTAAGTAAACTCATCAGACCGAGCTCATCGATCTAAGTAAACACATCTGTGCAAGCTAATCGATCTAAATAAACTCATCAGACCAAGGCCATCAATCAAAGTAAACTCATCAGATGAAGTTCATCGATCTATTTAAACTCATCAGACCAAGATCTTCGA
>NW_007739675.1:24641-25287 GCF_000696425.1 Galeopterus variegatus
AAGGTAATTGATCTAAGTAAACTCATCCGACCGAGCTCATTGATGAAGGTAAAGTCATCAGACAAAGCTCATCGATCTAACTAAACTCATCAGACCAACCACATCGAACTAAGTAAACAAATCAGACCAAGCTCATCCATCTAAGTAAACTCATCAGACCAGGCAAATCGATCTAAGTAAACTCATCGGACAGTGCTAATTGATCTAAGTAAACTCATCAAACCGAGCTCATCGAACTAAGTAAACTCATCAGACCGAGCACATCGATCTAAGTAAACTCATCAGACCAAGCTAATTGATCTAAATAAACTCATCGGACAGTGCTAATTGATCTATGTAACCTCATCTGACCAAGCTCATCCGTCTAAGTAAACTCATCAGACCAAGCTCATCGATCTAAGTAAACTCATGAGACCAAGCCAATCGATCTAAGAAAACTCATTGGACAGAGCTAACTGATCAACGTAAACTCATCAGACCAAGCTCATCGATCTAAGTAAACTCATGAGACCAAGCCAATCGATCTAAGAAAACTCATTGGACAGAGCTAACTGATCAACGTAAACTCATCAGACCAAGCTCATCGATCTAAGTAAACTCATGAGACCAAGCCAATCGATCTAAGAAAACTCATTGGACAGAGCTA